>NC_142527.1:18527700-18552700 GCF_964205215.1 Stylophora pistillata | reverse complement strand
TGGACACACCCACGAACACGGGTGTGGTCGAGTATGGACGGGGGACTTGCGCGCGGACAGGTGGCAAAGGTGATTGCAACATATCAAAAATATGCTACTTGTCAACACTGTATGAAGCTCACTAGCACTTAACGGAAGATTGCTTGTCTAATCTGATATATTTCCCACTCCCGACTCCATAGGCACGCAAAGCTATAATTTCTATATGCTTTCGGGGTTGACTTAAAATTGTTGAGCTTGCTGATATCGGGAATCTTCCTTGCCTCATCAATGACGAAATCCTCCATGCTGTCAATTGCAACTACTCTCACTCCTTCGATGCCCCCGTGGGAAAGAAGAGCTTCTTGGAACTGACTTCCTGTCGTTGCCTTCCTTTATGTCGACCCTTACGTGGCCTTTACATTTGCCACAAGTCTGTCTGCGGCACCTTTACCTCCCTAGGCCTGCGGGTCAGAAAAGTCGATTTCTATAACCTTGACACCAGTAGATTCTGCAATGGCTGGACACGCTAGGATCGTGCATGATGAATGATAGCAACCGGCGTTATCTTGCCTGAAATATGCCTTCGTTACATCCACGTGTTCAGCTTTAGGGTCTTCAGAACGTCCTGCATGATAGCCACAACTTCAGGATTTCCTTGAGTGCACAACTGGATTTCATGGGTGAATCCCTGCCATTCAAGAAGGCCATTTACGCGTGACGATAGATTTTCACACAAATAATTCTCGGAAAGTTCTTTTAAAAATGTGATGATAGTTTCCTCGACGGATTTTTATATTGTTCTTTCATGCAAGATTTTTAAAGCAGAAATAAAAGAATTTGAGGCGATTCTTTGTTTACCTCAACATGTTAAGCGTCACGGCTTAGGTCACGCACAGGTCAATAAACTTGATAAATTGCACACGTTGTCTAATGCTGTGAATGACCCAAATAGCTTTCTTTTTCTTAATTTAAGCACGAAGATTTTTGTGTATATATATATATATTTGCTAAGAAGCAAGTCAACACATCATTAATTTAAGTGTAAGTAGCGAGGTTTTAGCCAACACTGTGATTGTTTTCGAAATGTTCTGAAGTTTGTAATTTCCATCAGCCGTATTAAC
This sequence comes from Stylophora pistillata, assembly GCF_964205215.1. Taxonomy (NCBI): domain Eukaryota; kingdom Metazoa; phylum Cnidaria; class Anthozoa; order Scleractinia; family Pocilloporidae; genus Stylophora; species Stylophora pistillata. The sequence continues at coordinate 18,551,597 of NC_142527.1, read as the reverse complement.
ATGTGTTAAGAGACACGCTGGCACTTAAAACGTAATCAAGAAAGATTAAAAATTACTTTGCTTTACATTCACAGCTTCACAAAAGAAACATAACGATGCTGACGCCGTTTCAAGGTCATTAATTTTTTTTGTGTATTTTCGACAAACTGACTCTATAATTAGCTTGAAATGAACATCGAATTCTGCACGCTTACATGGCGTTTGGGTGGCATCACGTTTCATTTAACTACCAAGACGAGGCTTAATTTCCAACGGCCAAAATTTCCAGGTGTATAGATTGATAAATGAGCTCTCGTCTGATATGGTTTTAATGTCGAAATTTTCGGTACCAGGTGTCGTTTAAATGACATTAGATTTTGTTAGACATATAAGAATAAACACTAGCGAGAAAAACACACAACGTTTCGATGACTCCATGTCATCATTCTCAAGTGAGAAGAGAATAAAAATGAATAGTTAATTTATACCGTACGAAGGTGGCAAACGTAAAAAGTTTAAAATATTTAAAATATTTTAATAAATAATTGCGCGTGTTGAGTTCATAAATGTAAACTATTAAATAAATAGTTTCATTTTTATTCTCTTCTCACTTGAGAATGATGACATGGAGTCATCGAAACGTTGTGTGTTTTTCTCGCTAGTGTTTATTCTTAGGTGTCGTTTAAACCGGTCAAAGTTAGCGTTCATTTTGTCTCCCAAAAGGACGTGCAAAATACACCGTTATAAAAACGGCGATAAAACCCATGCCAAAGAGAATTACAAGAAACTTTTTATGTGCTTTTATTGTGTAGTTATGTTGCAATTACTGTGCAAAGTTTGATGGTGAATGGACTTATTTAGCGCTACCAACATCTTTCTAAAGTTGCGTGACGATTTGACCGTTTAGGCAAGGCGAAAACGGCTATTTTGGCGAATTTTCAAGCTTTTTTAAATTTCAGCCGGAAAAAAAATCGCTGAAACTTTAAAATATTTTTTTCAAAGCTAGTTCACAGAAAGGGATGTTTTGGTAAAATAAAAAGAAATTCGAGTTTTCGTCGCTGATTTTCGATTCTCGAAATATTCTGGCGGCTTCTCTTAAGCATATATATTCCACCAAGGGGTGCCTGAATAATGGCACTTTTCAATATTATCGAAGGTCCCCTTGAGTCCCCAAGTTTTGTAGGAATTATATGTGGTCGTTGAAAATTGCTTAAATTGGCGCCAAAATTTTACGCCTTTCCTCGACAGGTGTATCACCCGGCCCGCTTTTGATCGATCAATAGCCTTTGCTACCTGTATTAAATGCCCCTTTTAGTAGTACATCTATGTAAAGGTTTGCTCCTGAATTAAGGTTAATAGAGGGTCTGGATGGGGGTATCTCGAAAACACTAAACACTAAAATTTTACCTTCTATAACATCAAACATTAAAATTTTGGGCTGTTTAACATCTAACACTAAAAAATTCTCTGAAACACTAAAATTGATACAAATGTAACGAGAAACGGCTAAAAAATGCGCCAGATACTGATAACGATAAACGCGGGCATTCAATATGGAATCAGCTACAATTGATTTACATACTGTGTCATTTTGATTGCAATTTTGTGTTGTTCATTGTTTATGTCTCTATCATGGAAAATCATTGGAGACTATTTCTCTGCAGAAGGGAACATTATGCTTAACAATTAAAATTTTCCTCTGTCGTTATCACACTTTCGCAAACTTTCATTTGAACAATTTGTTTATTTAATCATCATCATGCTCCTTTTACCTACCGGGAAAAGGCTGTTGCATCCTCACTAGCCATCCTCTTGTTTCTTAGCACATGTATTAGCAGCAAGCAAGCCTTGAGTCTAAACTCCCCCTTTCCTTCTTTACGGTTTGTCTCCAACTCTCTTTAGGTCTACCTCTTCATCGTTTGCTTTCCAGGGTCCAAGGTGGCGCTATTTACGGGTTGTTATGCAATTAACTCTTGATCACAGATTCATCACAAGGTAATGTATATGCGCAGACCCGATAGTGCAAACTCTACAAGTCAAGGTGAAAATGAGCGCGAATGGCGCGCCCGGACCTGGTGAGTGTTGTTGTGTGGGGGTAGGAGTCGTGATCGTCATCATCCACATCGTTGCCTGAGTCGGGGTCGTATTCATCCTCTTGATCTGGCACTTCAACAACAGCAACTATTTCAATAGTGCTATCGTCCACAAACGTGATACTGGGTGCGTGCGAGTCCCCATCGTCATCTATGATATGCGGAGTAATTTGTTCCATTACTTCTCCTTCAACAGTTGGGTCGTTGTGGAACATTACTTTGGTATGAGGAGGTTGAGTGTAATACACTGCTGGTGGGAGAGCTCCGGCTTTGTCTTTTGTGGTTTCACTGCGCACTGTTCTCTGCCTCACGGGACGAAATTTATCCACCAACTCCTTCATCGCTACTTCAATTAGAGGATCTATCCTTGCAGCTATTGGAGACTTCATCACTTCAACATCTGCCAACTCCATACTAGATGTTGGAACTGGATAAAACGATTTGTCATGTGTAAAGTATTTGGCACTCCATTTTGTTGTTCTTTTTAATGATTCTTTTGCAATTGTTCCAAAGTCTCGAGCATACTGTAAAGCTGTAAAAGTCTCGTTTTTGAAGTGGGAGACTGCATGAAGGTTTTCAACTATAGTGGTCAGTAATGTACGGAGGTCAACGTCACCAACATAATCCTCATTTATGTTCTTCAAGTTATTTTGCAGTCGTGCCATACCTTGTTCAAGGAGTTCTAACGAGACTTGAGTTTTCTTTGATACAGTTCCTTGGGGACCATTTGTTGCTGCTGCTTCTTTCATGTTGTAGTGCTGTTTAACTGTAGCAACTGTGCTTTTAATATATTCGTTCACTGATGAAACATTGTTCACAGCATCTTGAAGGGATTTTTACCGTTCCAGCAGCTACGTCCGACACCAATATAGTATTCTGGAAACTGCATATTCCGTGGACTTGCGCAAAGGTACAGGTTTCACCAGTTCCATCATTAGTTCCTTCTTTTCCATTGCCCATCAATGTTTTAACAGAGATAGAATAAATATATGAAAATCATATATTTTGAACTGCGGTATTTGATACGTATGATGGACGATCCTCGCAGTAGATAGCGCTATTTGAGCAATAGCGAAATTCAGACCTGAAAAAAATCAGGCCTGTACGGGACTCGAACCACTGACCTCTGCGATACTAGTGCAGCGCTCTAACCAATTGAGCTAACAAGCCAACTGAGAGCAGGCCGTTAAGTTGATTCGTAATGAACCCGTGAAAGTGATAAATGAGATAGAATAAATATATGAAAATCATATATTTTGAACTGCGGTTGAGATTTTTTTCAGGTCTGAATTTCGCTATTGCTCAAATAGCGCTATCTACTGCGAGGATCGTCCATCATACGTATCAAATACCGCAGTTCAAAATATATGATTTTCATATATTTATTCTATCTCATTTATCACTTTCACGGGTTCATTACGAATCAACTTAACGGCCTGCTCTCAGTTGGCTTGTTAGCTCAATTGGTTAGAGCGCTGCACTAGTATCGCAGAGGTCAGTGGTTCGAGTCCCGTACAGGCCTGATTTTTTTCAGGTCTGAATTTCGCTATTGCTCAAATAGCGCTATCCTACTGCGAGGATCGTCCATCATACGTATCAAATACCGCAGTTCAAAATATATGATTTTCATATATTTATTCTATCTCATTTATCACTTTCACGGGTTCATTACGAATCAACTTAACGGCCTGCTCTCAGTTGGCTTGTTAGCTCAATTGGTTAGAGCGCTGCACTAGTATCGCAGAGGTCAGTGGTTCGAGTCCCGTACAGGCCTGATTTTTTTCAGGTCTGAATTTCGCTATTGCTCAAATAGCGCTATCTACTGCGAGGATCGTCCATCATACGTAATGTTTTAACAGTTGAGGTTTTCGGATCGAAGGTCTTGACTTTCCTATCTACGATGTCAGTGAACACAATTACGTCGCGATAATGACACAGCCTCTTGATTTCACTGCATGAATCGGACGAATTCTGCAGGAGCTGTTTGACGTTTGAATTTGCCAGGTCACAATCTTATAACCCACCTGCATTACCAGATGCAGCCAAGTATGCGGACCCTCTCCACACACAAAGAGATTCAATACTGGAAACGCCATCGGGATAATGTATTTCTCGCATGCTAGTACCAACGACAGCAACTCCATTGCAGCTTACTTCCAACTGAATAATCATTTGGTGCTCGTCATCCGCACACAAAAGGATGTCTGTACTCGCCACACAAATTGACGTTGGTTTTACTAAAGGCGTGTTAAGCTGGATGATTTCTGGGTTCTTAACTTGTGCAGCTAAAGCTTTTAAATGTGTCGCGAGTCGCTTCCGAAGAATTGGCACTGTGCCATCCTGTGATAAACTAAAACGACTCAGCTGTGAAAGTAGTTCTGCTCGCGATTTCAGGCCCTCCGGCTTTAAACGTACTTTGCCTTCCAAGTCAATAACACGGATTGCCCCAGATCCTCTTTCAGAAACGAAAACTATACCACTGGTAAAACAAAGGTCCCTTGCATCCTTGAATGTCTCTTTCCGAACGTGAACATCAACTGGTTGATGCAAACGTAATTCCACGAGACGAGCCTCCTGAGATTCGAAGTCATAGTCTAACACAAGCACTTTTCCTTGAGTCCCACTTTCAATCGCAATGGGTCTTTTGCATATCCCACTCTGATTGGATTTCCAAAAGCGATACTTTTCTGGAACTATTGTGTGGACGACCAAACTTATTCCTCTCAGTACCTCTAGTACCGAGGTTCTAGTAAGGCGTACGATAGGTTCTACAGCCATCCGATCTTTATTCCTTACGCAGTCCAGGGTCAGCATTTTTCGTAACTTCTTACGTACATCAGGGCCAGCAGAATCGCGGAGTGTTCGAATTAGAACTAGACTACTCTTCGCGCCCTCAAGATCAATGAACCAGTTGGCCCAGCTGCATTTCATACTCTTGCCAAGATGAACCACATCTGGCAGGGCGACAAGAAGCGAAAGTTCAATAGGTAATGTACCATCTTCGGCCATAGAGTGTAGATTTGACAACGCCTTCTTGTTACACTCTTCACAATCGGTAATTACCGTTGCAGCAAGAAACCTGTTACACTTTAGTCCTTTTTCTAAACACCGGTTACAAGCCCTTAAGGAAGGAATGTGTGAGACCTGGCCATTTTGTTTACAGGCTGAGCAAACAGATTTGAGCTTAAGACACTCATCACAGCTGCTAAAGCAAGAGGGCATGTCATTTGATACAATTTGACTTACAGACGCCTGGAGCTTCAAACACATTTGGCAAGTTTGCAAGGTCTTAGCTGTGTCTTGTATAGATTTGAGGATTTCTTCACCAGTTACTGATTTGGGGCGATAGTACACACCAACTGGAATCGATGAGCCGTTGTCCAGTGATGTACCTACGACCACTTCGGCGCTTGTTAAGAGCTTTTTTTTATTTCCTCAGGATCAGAAATGGAGTTGCTGCTGAAATTATTTTGGTCTATTTGAGTTGTTAGCCCAACCACCATTTTCTGAAGTGAATCATATTCTAGGCCAGGTTTTAATGCAGTTCCATCAATAGCTTGTGACAATGGTATAACGTTCAACTTGTCTGTAGAAACAAGCGCTGGCAAATCAGCTTGTCGATTGAAGGCAAAGGAATACAAGGACAATAGATGCGGTTTTATCACCCCACTGGCTGTAGTATAACCAGCTTGAAAGCGTTTTGACGAATTTGTTGACGGACCGCAAAGATTGAAATCAGAAAATGTGTTGAATTCTTTCAGTCCCCCTCTCCCAGTTCCAAAGAAACCAGGCCCTCTCACAAAATTTCTTGTCCGACTACCTCCGAGATACTTGATAGTGTCAAAAAACTCGCACACATCTCGGTCCCATGTGAAATCTGAAGCAGACTTAGGATCAACTAGAGCGAAAGATGTAGTGTTGTCAATAAATTTGTAGTAGAGACAGTCTTCCGGGATCTTTCCTTTCTCAAGAAGTTGGTTGAGTTTAATAGCAACTGGATGGGCATTCTCCACACACCTAGAAGAATAAACGTACACAAACGTCTAAATGCGCAAAGACCACACACAGACCAATGCTAACAATTTGTCAATTCTCATAAATTATAGTGCAACAACATTTCCCCATTACGTAAGCAACCTCAACAAAACTCGCAAGCTTAGAGTTGGAGCCAGTAGAAACTACAAGATCAAACACAAATGGACCATCTGTCCTCCATCTTTCTAGTTACATAAACACTCACAAGTTAAAACATGTCAAGTCATCATCCACGTTCGCATCGCTTATCACATGACCCTCCGGATCCTGTGTTGAATCTTTCTGGTCAACATAGCCAGCTTCATCAAAAGCACAATGTGTTTCTTCATCCCATGATTCAATACATGAACTGACAGTGTCATCATGGCTTTGAGACAAGTCTGCGGATTCTTCCAAATCTTCGTTTAGGTAAACACTATCACTGTATAAGGAAATTATCACATACATGTGTTATAGTTTTCGCAACATATAGATTCATTTCTGGTCATTGTTCATTGTGTTCACAGTATCAGCCAGTATCAGGAATTTCAAAAGGGGAACAAAGAAGAACATATATAACATTGGGACACTACAAGCAATGGAGAATGCTCCAGATATTAAGCTTTGTAATGGATTTTTGGTATCATGATACAAATGCCAATTGTTTTTAGTAGTTCCACTATTTGCTAACTGCCATGCAATTATATTTTGGCAAAATATGATTTTGTTCTTACACATGAAACACACGTGCAAACATCAATTTGAAAAACATAAACTGCTTTATTTCATTAAGTTCAAAATATCAACAAAAACTATGCATTAAGACTCTATCAGCAGTACTACAAATGCTGGTCAAAGACATTGGTTTTGAGATCTAAGGAAAAAGCTAAACAATCTTTGTGTGTACAACAAATATTATCTATTGGTACATGGTAATGACATGTCTATGCATGAGTTCTATAATAATCTAGATTTTCATCCAAAAAAAAGTTCTTTTATACAACAATATATTCTTCAGTAAGGTTTTTACTTGTCAGAGCCTGTTTCTATGGCATCAGCACCAGTAAAGTCCTCCTGCTCATCTTGTGACATGGAATTGCTGCTTGATGCTGAAGAAAGTCGTTCACAATTTCCTTTTTTCCAAAGGCTGTCCAGGGTGTGGTTGTTTTTCACTAAACGCTGTGCTTTCTCGTAATTTCTTTGGCACTTATTGAAATGTGCTACAAAGGACAAATTTTTAGCAAAGGTGAACAGTGTATTCCTAGGTTTACATTTCTCCACCATGGGGATTATTGAAAAAGTGATAAGGGAAGTTCAACTTAATTATAAACATTCATTAGTCTTTTAGAAGATCAGCTGAATACAAAAGACCAGAGTTACTATCACCTAAATACACTCGGAATTATTATTTTTTCTTATTCTGAGTACTGAAACATGTGATCTGCAGTAATGATATTGGTAAATTAAAAATATTTGTTTAAACTTACTGAATTTGAAATAATTGACCTTCCCTTGGGTGGTTCTGCTGGACTTAGTACTGATAAAATACGGTTTCTTGCAGACTCCACAAGTAAATTTCACCTCATTAAGAGCTGAGCTTCCAGCAAGCTTCCCTAAGTCTAAGTAAACACATAAGTAAAGGTAAAAGTACAAGTAAAAGTAGAAATTCAAAAACCACCTATTTCATTAAAATTTACCTGCTTGAAGCTCATCTAATTCATGCCTCTGACGCACATTTCTCACAACTTTATAGTCTCGCAAAATATTTTGAACTAGTTCTTTATCTTCCAGACATTCTTGTCTTCTTTTCCTACTTCTATTTCTCGCAGAATTTGATGCTCCAGGCTCATTGTCTATGATGGCAATTTCTGGATCTTTATCTTCTGAAGAACTTGTTGAAGTACCAAGAGGTTCTTTAGGAGTTTGCTTCACACCCGGTACAAGCACCATTTTCTTGTCTGACCAATTAATTATTTTCTGTACCACATGTACTTAAAAAAGATGAAAAAGAGGAAATTTTACTTTAGTATTTCATACTTATAACCTTCAAAGTAATTATCCTTTTCTAAGATCGAATAAGGATAATTTGTAACCCCCAATTTTCTAATACATATGTTGTGGTTACATTCATCATTAGTTCAAAACTTTTTCCTGCACTTTATGAATTCGACAGATCAGTTGTCTACTTACTATTGAGTTCACTTTGGGTTTCGTCAGAAACAAGGAGTGGCACTTCCATCTCCCACTGTTGTTGCGTAAGGATACGTAAATTCTTCGTTTTCCCGTGAGCACTCCTGGCCAGCCGGTACAGTTTCAGCTCGAAATTTCCCATACCCAGCGACGTAGCCATTTGCAAAATACCAAGAAAGTTGATCATATGCTTCCTGGCGTCCGTTAGATTTCTTTGGTCTATACCGATTGGAATTCTACTGCGATGTCTCTCAAAAGCATCTTCCTCGCCACATCTATAAAAGCTGATCAATACTTCCGCAATTCCCGCCGATGCGGACGAGGCGGCCATTTTGCATGCAGAAGTCTGCTGAAAAACCGCTGACCACAGAATGTCTACAGAACTTATGCGCATGAGTACAAAGTATGCATGCTGACCAGTTCGGTTAGTTCTGCGCAGACTCTTCTCCTTTTGTTTCTAGTTTGCACGCCTTTATCATAAGAGCTAAGTTTGAACAAATCTTAGTCCTTTTTTCTAATATTATTGCTTTCTCTGTAAAACTTTTATTGACCTTTATTGAGTGAAATCGCTGTTCTAATACCTTTTAACACTTAACACTAAACTTTTTTTAAACGCTTAACATTAAAATTTTACCCATTTTAACACTAAACATTAAAAAAAACGGCCAAATAACACTTGACACTAAACCCCATCCAGACCCTCTTTATATCTTGTGATGGAGTATTTTCTTTATTTCTTTTGATAACTCGAGTCGCTTGCCACTTCTTCAGAAGCCTGGCTTTTCACAGCGATTTTTCCTTTACTGCAATTGCAATTTGAGACTTGTAAGTCTAGCCAGGGCATTTCTGGGATGTTGTTGTCTCCTTCACATTTGTCATATGGTCGAATATCCGAAGCGGCAAGAGACCGATGTTCGACGCAATCAAAGTCGAAGATTATATGCACTGAACGTCTTCGATCTTCGCTTTCATCCTCTAGTTGTTTGGGTAAATTACAGTGAAACGAACTCAACCGGGGCCACCCAACGTTTTTTAGCCAATCACAAGACAAGTTCAGAACAAAAGTATTGGAGTTCGTTATCAGTGGACCAATCACAATAAGGGTCAAATTTAACTGTTCGTTTGACTGGATCAGATGTGAAGATATGCGAAAGCAAAAAAATATAATATTTTTTTATTTCTATTACGGTAAAGGCGAATAAATATTTACCGAATGGCGGCCGGTAATGTTGAAGACTAAACTGACTTAGGTAAATTTACCAAATTGCGGCCGACTCACTTCATATAATATATTTGCCAAAACACGGCCTGGAATGCTGAAGACGAGAGCGTATGTAATGAACTGAATGTTGCGGCCGCGAATTTTGAACACGAAACGGGATCGACGTAAATAAATTTATCAAATTACGGCCGGCTAAACCTTTTAAAATATATTTTCCTATAATGAATGCCTGGAATGAAATGACGAGGGCGAAACGGACTCAATGTAAATATGTTTACCCAATTATGGCCGGGAATTTTCAAGACGAAACCGGCTCAACATAAGTATATTTTCAAAATGTTACTGAAAAACGGCCGTTCTACAGTTTTACCGGGAATTTTAGTAGCCAATCACAAGGACAAAGAAAATTTCAAATTTGGTTTTTGCATGTATTACCGGCGGTTTATTCCGTTTACGTTGTAGTTTGAAAGTTTATGAGGCGCCAAAGTGGACAATAATGCCGTTTAGCAAAAAATACATGGCAATTGCAAAAATACATGGCAATCACCAAAAATACATGGCAATTGAAGAAAATACATGACAATTGAAAAAAATACATGGCAATTGCAAAAAATACATGGCAATTGAAAAAAATACATGGCAATTAAAAAAAAAAACGTTCTAATTAGTATGCAAATTTATGTCAAAAGCATCCTAGGCGTTGAAGGTCGATTTTGCGCCAAACGTTGGCCATTTTTCTTTAGGTCGATTGAGTTATTAATACATATGATGCACGATCCTCGCAGTAGATAGCGCTATTTAAGCAATAGCCAAAATCAGACCAGAAAAAAATCAGGCCTGTACGGGATTCGAACCACTGACCACTGCGATACTAGTGCAGCGCTCTACCAATTGAGCTAACAAGCCAACTGGGAGCAGGCCGTTAAGTTGATTCGTAATAAACCCGTGAAAGTGATAAATGAGATACAATGAAATATATGAAGTTCATATATTTTGAACTGCGGTATTAGATACACATGATGCACGATCCTAGAAGTAGATAGCGCTATTTAAGCAATCGCCAAAATCAGACCAGAAAAAAATCAGGCCTGTACGGGATTCGAACCACTGACCTCTGCGATACTAGTGCAGCGCTCTACCAATTGAGCTAACGAGCCAACTGGGAGCAGGCCGTTAAGTTGATTCGTAATAAACCCGTGAAAGTGATAAATGAGATACAATGAAATATATGAAGTTCGCTAGTACGCTAGTACTCTGGGTATAGTTAGTACGTTAGTATGCTAGTACTGTGGTACGCTAGTGACATGCAGTCCTTTAATCGAAAGCTAGTATGTAGGTGCGCAAGAGAGGGGCATTTGATACGCTACGCTAGTACTGACGAATAAACAAAATACTTAAGGATATTCTGCTAAATAGGTACTGTTAGTACTGCAGTACTGATAAACGGTAGTACTGATGAATAAGCAAAAATCTATAGAAAAGCATTCCTATAATGAGCAGCATATCACAAAACACTTGACAAAACTGCACTGAAAAAACTGCACCAACGATGAACAATACGGTTTAAATACATGCTACGTAACGTAATGACACAAAGAAAGCGCACGCAAAACTTTACTACAATTAAATTACTGCACAAGAAACAATAGACAAAAAATAATGCGTAGCGATCTACACTGTTTGATATTAGTCCTGCAATAATGTGGATGATAGTTGCTAGAATAATGAATTCGGTGTATCGTACTTATGAATTTGATGGTGAGTAGAAAAAAGAGTATCAAAAGCATTAGGAAGGTGGTTCTTATGACAGGAATACATTAAATATGCTACAAGGAAAGCAACATTAAAAATATCAAGGTTATTTAAATAGTAGAACAAGGGCACAGTATGAGCTAGGTATTTGGTTCCACTTATAATTCTGACCATAAGTTTCAGTAGGAGGAAAATCCTGTTTAAATTAGAAGGATAAGTTGAGGACCATATGATAGTACAATGGCTGAAATAACGCCGATGCTTTCTTTATCCACTAAGAACTGTATGTATAATGGTTTATGGGGCAAAAATATTACCCTGATTAAATAGTTGTAGTAACCTTTAACTCTTTTCACCACATTCGCTCTAGTAACATGATAAAACGGTTTGCTCCTATCACCTGTAATATGTTTTACCTTGTCTGGATATTTTACCAGCACGTATACTGTACCTTTCCTTTTCTGTCAAAGCATTGGATTATATGCAAAACTTCTTCTTAAAAAGAGCTTAAAATAGTGAGTTCCCTTGACGGCAACAGTTAACTAAAGAGAATTCAAAACCATATTCCTCACTTTACTTACAATCCTTAAGATCAACACTAGAAGAAAAAAACTGCTAAAAAGGCTCTTGTTCACGGTTACAGCGTAGATCTCAAACTTGAACAGCTAAAAGCAGAGGATGTAAAGTATACATCATGTTAACCCTCTCTCGTTTTGGACACATACCATCACTTTTTTTTTCACTATAAGACGTCCTATTTACAAGACTTCAAAACTCACCAACTCGGGGCCTTCCATTGTCTAAATAAAAAGGCAGCCTGTTGATTATAACCCGACACTTTTTCCACTTATCATCTCTCCCAGGAAAGCGCAATATTTTCTCACTAGAGGGTCTTTCCTCGCAATCACCTTCGACCACTGCTCTCATCCTCTTCAAGAGAGCTACCCCCTTCCTCCTCTTCCTTCTCCTTCTCCTTATCATCATCATCCCAATCCTCATCGTCAACTCTCGTATATAGAACTGTATGTATAATGGTTTATGGGGCAAAAATATTACCCTGATTAAATAGTTGTAGTAACCTTTAACTCTTTTCACCACATTCGCTCTAGTAACATGATAAAACGGTTTGCTCCTATCACCTAATATGTTTTACCATGTCTGGATATTTTACCAGCACGTATACTGTACCTTTCCTTTTCTGTCAAAGCATTGGATTATATGCAAAACTTCTTCTTAAAAAGAGCTTAAAATAGTGAGTTCCCTTGACGGCAACAGTTAACTAAAGAGAATTCAAAACCATATTCCTCACTTTACTTACAATCCTTAAGATCAACACTACAAGAAAAAAACTGCTAAAAAGGCTCTTGTTCACGGTTACAGCGTAGATCTTAAACTTGAACAGCTAAAAGCAGAGGATGTAAAGTATACATCATGTTAACCCTCTCTCGTTTTGGACACATACCATCACTTTTTTTTTCACTATAAGACATCCTATTTACAAGACTTCAAAACTCACCAACTCGGGGCCTTCCATTGTCTAAATAAAAAGGCAGCCTGTTGATTATAACCCGACACTTTTTCTACTTATCATCTCTCCCAGGAAAGCGCAATATTTTCTCACTAGAGGGTCTTTCCTCGCAATCACCTTCGACCACTGCTCTCATCCTCTTCAAGAGAGCTACCCCCTTCCTCCTTTTCCTTCTCCTTCTCCTTATCATCATCATTCCAATCCTCATCGTCAACTCTCGTTATGGCCACTGTGATTGGTTCTCTATTCTCTGAAACTTCAGAAAGACATTTCTGATTAGTAAATAAAACACTGCCCACCCACCATCACTTTCAAAGAAATGCAAAGTCCTGTCAGAAAGTTTACCCTTAAGGTTGGAGGACGTTTTAATTAAGCGTCGAAACCAATCTGGGATTCCATCCGTTCTGATGGGTTGTTGTAATTATTTTGGTTTTGGTTTTACCAAAAAAGCTTTCAACAGTACTGGTCGCAGAAATGGCAGCACCTACACGCGCGTAAAATGCGTGCAAGATGGGGATGCCATCGAACGAGTCAGCTTTTTCAGGGTGATGAATCTGTTAAATCTACGAAGAAACAACCTGCTAAGAACAGTACAGCAGCAGCGAAGAAATCCACCGTAACTAGAAAGGCAGCTTTGTCATCTTCACAGGACGACAGCCCTGATGGCGACGCAGCAGCCAAGAAACAACCAGCCAAGAAACAGCCAGCCAAGAAACAACCAGCCAAGAAAGGCAAGCGTGGAAAGGCAGTAATTCTCGATAGCAGTGACGAGGATTCTGATTCAGCGATGCTCTCCTCAAAGAAACCTACAGCTGCTAAAGGAAAAGCGGTAAAGGTAAGTGAGGTTTATTGATAACCATCTTCAAAATACCATTAAAATGTATTTAGATTGCAAAATGGCTCTCCTTAAAGAATTTCCACCTTTTCCTCTAATCAAGAGAAAATGAAACAGCATTATTTTTCGTCGATGAATACCTGTATGTTCACACAAAATGATTAGAATCGTATGATGTGCGATCCTCGCAGTAGATAACGCTATTTATGCAATAGCGAAAATGATTTTTGCTATTGCATAAATAGCGTTATCTACTGCGAGGATCGCACATCATACGTATCTAATACCGCAGTTCAAAATATATGAAACTCATATATTCATTGCATCTCATGATTAGAATCAGAAGCAGACTCCTACCCCACCATTGGCTTCCATCTTAGGGTTTATTCCTAAGCCCGGATGCATTGTTTCTAAAAGGTGATATGAAATATCATAAAAAAAAGCCTTGAAGAACAAAACTTATGCTGTCAGTAGTTACTGTTTTGGGTACAGTGACAAAGAAAAAGACACGACTAAAAAAAGGAAGATTGTCACCTTTGCATATGAGCTGATCAATATCCACCTTCAACAACTCTCTGGCAGAATACCTTACACAAAGGAAGGTACTCGTTGAAAATTGTAAATAAGAATGATAAAATAGCCGAATTGAGGTTTGAGATTTCTGACCTCAAAGAGCTTACTTTAATACAAAAGAGGTGAAAAATATAATTGTGTGCTCGGATTTAAAAAAAAAGCTGCAGCAAAAGCAGAACAAACAGCTTAAGACACAGAGCGTAAAAACACTTTAAAATGTAGGCTTGCAGCCAAAAAACCAAGGAAATGAAACTTTCTTTAAAAACCTGTCAAAGTAGCAACCATCTGACAGCTAAGTCAGCGTGCTATCAAAGGAACTCAAATTCATCCCAATGCCCGTGACAATCGAATTTAAAATCAGGCCAACTTTTGCGAGATTTATTCGCAAGACGAATGCGCCTCCGTTACACCTTTTACGGACAAAACAAAAAACCACTTCTGTTTCATATCAAACTGAATGCCAGCGGTTTGCTCTTCTATCGCCCTTCAGAGCTACTTGGAAAATTGTCATAACGCTACTTCCAGACTGCCGTCTAAGCCAAAAAATACTTTGTAACGCAATGAGGTCACAGCTCTAAAAGAGTTGAAACAAACTCTGCTTTAAACCTCACTGAAGCAACACAACAATAGTCATGAATAAGACAGAATAGACAAAAGAGGCCAAAGTGCAACTCAACAACAGAGTTCACTTCAAACCTCTCAAAGCACAGATAGTAAAAAACACGTAGGAAAGGGTTAATAAGACCAAATGCATCGGGGAAAACACCTTGATGGCTTAGAAATGGCTTTCACAAACTCCCAATTTCCGCTTTCGGATACACAATTAGCCATTGCCGAAAACTACTTTTACTAATCACCCGATCATTTCTTACAAAAAAGGAAAATCCCTTACGACAAGCAAAAATACAGTTCGAAGGCGATAAAGCGATGCGACCACAAAAGCCACATGGGGAGTCTGTGCCGTTCTGTGTTTATCTTTATTCGCATGGCAAAAATTCATCGTTTGTCGGCGCAAAACTATCCACAGAAGCTTCAGATGATTTCTGGGACAATTCATCGTCTGAAAAAGTCGACATTTCCCGACTGACAACGAAACAGTTCTCAAAAAAGTGATATGTGTGATTCTCTGTGCAGCGAACAAAGAGAGTTGTGACAAAGCAAAGCATAAGTTTGTTGAGCCTTTGACGTCATAATGACGTTTTTGCGAGCTTGGCTGGAACATGTTTTTAGCAATGGCGGACGATTTTTGGACGACTTTGAAGCGGTAAGAATTGGTCATCGAAGGTTTGTTTTGAGTTGTTAATGGCAAAAAGAGTCTCTACTTGACCCAATTTAACATTGTGTAAACAATTTAGGCCAAATTAAAATGGTCAATTTTCGTCTCAGGGGCACTTTAAAGGGGGTTAATTACAAGTCAATTAGCTATTTGAGAAGTCTTGAGTAAATGTATTTGGTGGTTTGCAGGCAAATAAACCATTGACGGTGGCCCATAAGGGCAAAACACAACTTACAATCTTTTCTGAAACACAACAATCTTTTCGAGAACACAACAATCTTTTCGAGAACACAGCAATATTTTCCAGAACACTAAAATATTTTTCAGAACACAACGAAAATTCCTGATACACAACGATCTTTTTGGAAATACAATAAAATTTTCTGATACACAAACGCAAAGTAAAACACAAGAAAATTAAGTGAAAAACAACAAAATTTCAAAGTACTGGTAACTAACCCTGACGCTAAAAGCGACCGGAATCTGGGACTGGCTCTGGTCACATGGGCCCTTCGCTCTTGTTCTCCATATTCCATTCTGTTTCATGCTGTTGCCCGCCATGTTTTGTCACAGTTGCGGTGGTTGGAGAAGAGCACATGACAAGTTTTGCCCAAAGTGTGGTATAAGTTTATCTTCGTCTTCAGCTAGTCAAGTGTCCTCTTTCAAGAAATTCGTATCCCAAAAGTCGAAAGAGAGGCAAACCACTTTCAAGAAGTCTAAGAAAGCAAAGATGGACGAAAATGGGAGCAACTTCAGATTACCCGTCCACCTCATTTACATGTGTCGGGAGGCTTTGAAGAACGAGGCATAACACAATAGACGCTCTTCTTATTTAGTAACATGTAAATGAGGTGGCCGGGTATTCTGAGCTCTTTAATTCTAACGTGAAAGTCCGCTCGGGTTCAGTGTCTGAAGCATCTTCGAATGGGCATAAGAACAATGTAATGCGTGCGTAAGTCTTCCCTAGGTCTTCCTTGTACTTTTCCAATGTAAATGGCTCGTTTGTTCCAGGAAGAGTGCTTACTTCGCTCCCATCCGGAAAGCACAGTTTATAAGTCTTGTCATTTCTGAACGTACGCGGCCACCTCATTCACATGTTATTAACTAAGAAGAGCGTCTATTGTGTTATCTTGCCTGAATTTGTCGCTGGGTCCAGTGGATCTTTTACTAGTACAACTTCGAGTGGTGTCCAGTCCAGTTCTTCTGGTATGTGTGCATTAGTGTTGATCTAGTCCATATCATGATTTTATTTTAGTTTGTAAATTTGTCACCTCTTTGGTGTATTAGCTTTTGTGATAGGATTGCACGCATAATTTAAGACATATTCACGTGCCCTTTTATCAGAAGTAACTGTAATGTCGAGCTCTGTATTCATTTCTGTATTTCAAAGAAAAATAAGGGGTGGAGTTTATTCGATACTTTATTTTACTGTCACTGAAGTTTCCTAAGTTAGGTTGCTTTTTGCTTGCCATCTTTCCCACCCAGATTCCCTGCAAAGGATTGTTAGGTTTTAAAAAATGTAGCTGGTTTTAGGTTTTCTCCCGGTGGATGTAACTCAAAGTCTTGGATCAGTTACCGGAGCAGATGATATCCCAGGTTTTACATCAAATGCCAACCAAACTGCTCCTCAATGTGATGCTGGCCAAGCTGCCCTATCAGATAACAATGATGGTTTGATCTCTGGTGATGTCAGTGAACATGCCTTAATTAGTGGATGCCCTGTATCTGGTGGTGAAAGTCAGCTGAGTGATGTAAATGTACTTGGTGATTTTGACAATGGTATGTGCTAATAGAATATTCATTGACACAAATAAGAATGCTTGGTAACTGGTATTTTTACACTGTTTGGCTACATTCTCTTGTTTAATAACCATGGTTATTTAGATTAGTCACTGGTAACCAACCGATTTGTGTAAATTGAATGTTGGGTTTGTTTTTGTTTAGGTACTGCACCTTTATTAGTGAAGGATGTGCTTGTACACAGATCCCAAGTTCTCAAAGACTTGATAGAAGAATTCAAAGCCCTGGACATCCCTACTCACATGTACCACCTAAATCTAGTTATAATTAATGAGCGTGGGGAGATCGAGGAAGGGAGAGGTCCTGGTGTAGTGCGAGAAGTAATCACAATTCTTTACCAATTCTTTAGCACCAATTCTTTATGTCCTTGTCAACCGATGCAACAGAAAAAGTACCATCAGTGAGACATGATTACCAGCACCAAGAATGGGAAGCCATCAGTAAAATATTGGTGTATGGGTATTGTGAAATTATGTATTTCCCAGTAACTCTTTCAGGTGTTTTTATGGGGAGTTGTTTGTTCGAAGAAAGGGATATTTCTGACAGTTTTCTCCTTGAAGCATTTTCCTTATACATATGCAAAGATGAAGCAGAAACATTAAAACAGTGTAAGGAGGGCAAATTAGAACCTAATGATGATGATGTACTTGAAGTACTAAGTAGCTACAAATGCTACAAAAAACCAACAAAAGAGAACATACGTGTGATGTGCGATCCTCGCAGTAGATAGCGCTATTTATGCAATAGCGAAAATCAGACCTGAAAAAAATCAGGCCTGTACGGGACTCCAACCACTGACCTCTGCTATACTAGTGTAGCGCTCTACCAATTGAGCTAACAAGTCAACTGGGAGCAGGCCGTTAAGTTGATTCGTAATAAACCCGTGAAAGTAATAAATGAGATGCAATGAATATATGAAGTTCATATATTTTGAACTGCGGTATAAGATACGTGTGATGTGCGATCCTCGCAGTAGATAGCGCTATTTATGCAATAGCGAAAATCAGACCTGAAAAAAATCAGGGCTGTACGGGACTCGAACCACTGACCTCTGTGATACTAGTGCGATACTAATTGGTAGAGCGCTACACTAGTATCGCAGAGGTCAGTGGTTCGAGTCCCGTACAGCCCTGATTTTTTTCAGGTCTGATTTTCGCTATTGCATAAATGGCGCTATCTACTGCGAGGATCGCACATCACACGTATCTAATACCACAGTTCAAAATATATGAACTTAATATATTCATTGCATATCATTTATCACTTTTACGGGTTTATTACGAATCAACTTAACGGCCTGCTCCCAGTTGGCTTGTTAGCTCAATTGGTAGAGCGCTGCACTAGTATCGCAGAGGTCAGTGGTTGGAGTCCCGTACAGGCCTGATTTTTTTCAGGTCTGATTTTCGCTATTGCATAAATAGCGCTATCTACTGCGAGGATCGCACATCACACGTATCTAATACCGCAGTTCAAAATATATGAACTTCATATATTCATTGCATCTCATTTATCACTTTCACGGGTTTATTACGAATCAACTTAACGGCCTGCTCCCAGTTGGCTTGTTAGCTCAATTGGTAGAGCGCTACACTAGTATCGCAGAGGTCAGTGGTTGGAGTCCCGTACAGGCCTGATTTTTTTCAGGTCTGATTTTAGCTATTGCATGAATAGCGCTATCTACTGCGAGGATCGCACATGACACGTATCTAATACCGCAGTTCAAAATATATGAACTTCATATATTCATTGCATCTCAAAAGAGAACATAGAACTGATCATCACACAACTAGCTCATCAAGAGCTAGTACAGAAGCCTAGGTATATTTCGCATTGTTGGAAACCAGTTATCTCTTCTCTTAAGAGTTTTTCACAGTTCAGATCATTAGACTCTATCGCAGAGATGTATGAGGCAAAGAACCCTACAGGGAAAAAGGTTATCAAGTTATTAGCGGCAAACCCACAAAATGAGTCGGAAAGAAACAGTTTTGATCACTTGAAGCGTTGCATAAAATCTCTTAATGACGGTGTTTTGAATGCATTTCTTCAGTTTACCACAGGTAGTGATGTAATTGCAGTGACAGAAATAACTGTTTCCTTTAATTCACTTGATGGGGCACATCGCAGCCCCATAGCACATACTTGTGGACCTGTTCTGGAAGTACCTACAACTTATCAGTCATATAATGAACTAGCAGAGGAATTTGCACCTTTAATTTCAAACAAGGAAGCATGAAGCTTCACAATAGTTTGAGCCTTTCATTTCCATGATGATCCAGTTATTTGTTTAGAGTCAGCATCTTTGCAGTAATTAATGATGATGCCATAGTTGATAATTCAGGTTATTGTTGACCACTGTTAGTATGAGTTAAAACAAGTACAGTGTATGAAAAACATCCAGTTTTACAAACTAAGACAAGAACACTTTCAATTGGTAAACCTTTAAGTCCCAGGAGTGGCCAATATCAAATCTCTCCCAGAATATTTGATACTTGATCAATGGAAAAGGTTATGGGAATAAACAAGATAATAACTACACCATCTTTAAATTAAAAAGTTCTCCATCTCCACTAGAAGAAAATGTATGGAGAACATCAAGAAGTGTTTGTAGGTGGATTCTGGGGCCTAAAGTATTTAAGATTGTTGACATTTTCATAAATCATCATTCCACAGAAAGGGATGTTACATTTGGGAGGAGGTTAGCCAACCCATCTCCCCTGGTCATAACGAATAAAAGCCCCTGTGTTGGTATTGTTTTGGTTCTTATGTAATTGGTGGATATCATAGCTTCAGTATGATCAAAGAAAGAACGCAAATTCCTAAGTTGTTCATTTCCTTAAATCTTGTTGACATTGTACACCTGAAATTTTTGTTTTTGTTCGTATGAGTACTTTCACTTGCTGTCAGAAGACAACTTTTAAACATGTACTTGTAACCTGTTGATGGATAATTATATTGCAAGATTTTAATGTTGAGTCTGATGGGTACTTTTTTAGGTTTACTTGCACAGTATTGAAATGGAAAATACAAGGCATAAATCAGTCATGGTGTTATGAGCCTGAATCAAAGTAAACACTTGTGTATGAACCTGCCCCTGCTGATATCGCACAGCCCTTTCTTCTTCATTAAACATCGTCTCTGTTAGCAATTGCAAGGAGTTCTTTATACAGAGAGAGTCCCTCATCAATACTGTGGGGCAGCTGCAACTCTGTGTTTTCCAGTACATATTCAAAGTACCCTTGATGGATGCTCTCCTCCTCTTCCTATGTCAGGTTCTCCCTCATAGATTGGATCTCGTCATCCAAGAGCGGGTGAAGTAGACCATCTACTCCTCCTCCATGAAGCTCTGGTAGAAAGAATAGTTCATCCGGTCTACCACCGATAGTGTCGTGCCTAGAGCCCCTTATTAAATGTGTGTTCCAGTGTTCTTTAACTGTGTCTAGGTCATCTTGAAGTAACTGAGCAAAACAGAACCAGAGGCATGCTTTTTGAATCTCATCTCCAGGGTTGAAGACCTCCTTTTCCACAAGGTTTTTAAAGAAGTTAATCCACCAACCAGACCTATTTCTCCTGTAAAATGCCCACCAGCCTTCAATCCTTAGGTTTGACGGAGATGACCCATACTTGTGCGCTTCTGCATCTTCTTGAAATGTACATTGCATCGCTGCCATCACGCCATTTTCTGTTCCACAGTCAGTCCTCAGTTTCACTGGACAGCCTCCCAGCTCTGCTACACAGTTCAAATAGAAATTGGCAATAATTTCTGGATGGTTGTTTGACTTTGTGACTTTCAGCCACATTATTTTTCGACTCCAGCCGTGAATTGGAAACCCATAAGGTTTTAATTTATCGTATCCATCCACGTGCCATGTGTAGTTTGGACCAGATGAGAAGTAACCTCTTCTTTTAAGGCTTTTTGTCCTTCTCTGCTCACATCCATCTGGATCCATTTCCCTCATAAGTTCAGCTACAACATGTCTAGGAACTTGAATATCTTTTAGTCGTAGGGTATGCCACATACTTCTATATCCACCTTGGCAGCCTGGGCCACTAAGCTCATTCAAGATTTGTTCCCGGACAACATCTATATCAGAAGGTGTCAATCTTCTCCTTAAGTTCAATTGCCTCAACCTATTTTTCAATGTTCGTACAGATATCGTAATGCCATGAAACTTCGCTAAAAACTCAGTGATAACTTCATACGTATATCCTCTTGTAAAGTAATATGAAATTATGCTCTCCTCCCCCGGATTATCGCTTACTGAACATGAAGAAGCCATTTCCGATCAAACCACATGAACATGAACGGTACAAAATGGTGCTATTTAAGGACATTGAACAGAGCCAGTCCCAGGTTCCCATCGCTTTTAGTGTCAGGGTTAGTTACCAGTAGTTTGAAATTTTGTTGTGTTTCACTTAATTTTGTTGTGTTTTAGTTTGCGTTTGTTTATCAGAAAATTTTATTGTATTTTCAAAATGATTGTTGTGCATCAGGAATTTTCGTTGTGTTCTGAAAAAGATTTTAGTGTTCTGGAAAATTTTGTTGTGTTCTCGAAAAGATTGTTTTGTTCTCGAAAAGATTGTTGTGTTCTCGAAAAGATTGTTGTGTTTCAGAAAAGATTGTGAGTTGTGTTTTGCCCCTATGGGCCACCGTATCCTTTCCATCTAAACCCGTTTATTTTCTTACTTTTACAGTGTACCATAAAAGCCCACACTTAATGTCAATTTCACCGTGTCTTTTCCATTTTTCGAACATTCTTGAAGGCGTGTCTTCTGATCTGACATTAGTGAGGTCACGTAATGTGATAAACTGGAAATAAATTATACCACTTGTAAGGAGAATTAATTGCTTGATAGTATTAGCGTTTGAATAATATTCAACTACTTGATATGCTTAAACTAATAACGTTTGAATAGCTTATTTAAACAAGCCAAATTCGCTTTGATTTTATATAAAAAAAAGCAAATCGAATAAAAAAAAAACTGACTGCCAAGCATCGTATTTTGCACGGATGACGATTTTCATTGTTCTCGCCGGTGAAATACACTTCATCCGTGTTCTAAATTCCCATCTACAAGATCCGAACACGGGTGAAAGTAGACACGGCCGGTTACAAAACTCTGTCCAAACCGTTCAACCATGCCGTAGGGGTAATGGCCCCTTTGGGGCACAAAATTCTATCAAAACAAACAGAAATGTGAATAAATAGACTCTTCTCATCAAGCGTCATGGCTTGCACTGGTTTCCAGCACCTAAAGTTTGAACACTGTTTGAATAATTTTCAATACTGCTGTCCTTTTATCAGTTGATATTAACGTAGATTATGGTGTAAACGATATTCACTCCTTGGTGGTCGTTTAGTGACAGTAAATTACCATGCAATACAGTAACCTAAAAACACCCTTAGTGTAAGATAGATTAGATTCTCACAGAGACTTTTTCATCAACAAAATTAAAGCTACTCTTCGTCAGAAAATAAGAAAGAGATACTATGGGAGTATTATATAGCAGATCGTCTTAATTTTTTTTCGGCACGCGCGCAAATAATTTTTTCAGAACCCCGCTTATTTGTTCTTTTAGAATTTCATGAAAGGTTGCTATAGTAACCTTGCCATGACAAGAACATGGCCATCATTTGTTCTACAGTGTCGGGGAGTTTTTGTAACACTATTGACGCTTGAACAGACAAAGCGTGGTACTACGAAACCGAAGGTATCAATAAAACGCAACTTTTTGGTACAGTAGTCACCAAATATCTTGTGTAAACAAACTGACAACAAGCAAAATTCTGCCAGAGTCTACCACCAATTTAATTAATTTTCTAGATAAGAAACAGAAACCAAGTCTTATCTTAAACACCAAGGCGCGCTATATAAGGAAGTCTTCCCGTTGACGTGTGCGGGTCAAATTCAAATGCTGGTAGACGAACAAAAGGAGCTAATGAGATATCTATTGTTTACTTCCACCAGCATGGTGGCATGAGCTAACGTGCGAACCACCTACTTCGATCTCAAGTTTACCGCCACAAATAAAGACAGTTTCCATTGGAGAAAGGACGTACAAATCACAAAAAATCTTGTATTGCGATGAAGACATAAAACAATTTTGAGGAATGCGCCCGCTGTTCACTGCTTTGGAGTAGCTGTAGCTCAAGCTGACTTGACTCTAAGAGTTCTACATCACACGACGGTTGATTGACAAATGGTCCAGTGGGACATAAGGCTCCTTTTAAGGCTGGTTTTCATTAGCGACGGAGTCGGAGTCGTAGTAGGAGTCGTTAAGGCTGGTTTTCACTTGCGACGGAGTCGGAGTCGGAGTCGTAATCAGAAGCGTGGAGCGATACGATCTAGTGAAAATCAAACCGACGGAGTCGGAAGCAGAACACCGATTCTGCCTATGACTCCGTCGCTTACGATCTAGTGAAAACTGCATTGTCGGAGTCGGAAGCAGAAGCGGAAGAATAAACCAATCGCAATGCTCGATTCCAGGCTCGCGAAAGTACAAATTATGGCGCCAAAGACAACACGGCGGACGAAGAGCAACTTGTGCTTTGGCTCTTAGTGATCATTATTTTGCGCAGGCAGAGACAATACAGGAATAATATCGCTCGAAAAAGAAAGCGATTTTAGGTTCGCGA
>NC_142527.1:18425200-18520200 GCF_964205215.1 Stylophora pistillata | reverse complement strand
CAGGCCAAAAATCCAGATGGTGATGGCCCCTTTTTTCATGCAGCTAATTGCACCAGCTGCCAGTGCTTAGTGACAGCTATGCTCCAAGAACAATCAGTCTGTTAATTCTCTATATGATTTTTAGACTCATCAGTGTCAGAAGGGGATGAGAACGAGTTGTGACCTATATATGGCTATCCAGCGGATTGCTCTGATAAAGTGGGCTAGGAAAACCGTACCTAGCTAACAAAACTCAGTGCAGTGTCAAGAAAACCCAATCACATGCATGAAGACAAAAATAAAAAGTTAAAACTTTTAGTTTCTGTAACCTTTTAACCTCTAACAATTAGTAATATTTAATTTCTTCTCTGAATCACACATCAAGTTCACTAGTTTAATTAACAGAAATGATCACCAACTATCTAAGGGAAGCTCTTGATAGTTAAACAAATCTCCTTGTCAATACCATAGGAAATGTATAGAAAACAGTATGGACAGGGCTCCAAATTAAAAGAAATTTCAAGTCGCCTTTTAGCAACTATCACAGAAAAAATGGTTGCTAAATGCAAAAATGCAGTAACCTGAGATAGCACAAGAACAGAAAATCAGATTACAGCCTTATTTAATTTGCATTGTTTTTCGGCTTCTGGTAGACTGTGGCTGCGGTTGTGGGATAGACCAAAATACTCGATTTTGAATGACTTAAAAACATGAAAACTTAAAAGAAGAAACTCCGGAAGACTTTTGCAGGACAATCTTACCTTAAGCAGTAAGCGAAAAAAGTAATAACATTTCAGGGTTACTTTAGCAAGGAAAATCTGTCACATCGCATGCAATAAATCGTACGATATGAAGGCATCAAACATTTATTAAACCTGGCGGATAGCCATTTAGTACCAGACCTCCTGTTCCTGATGTAAATCCGCTGGTTGAGTTATGATGATTTTTTAGAGTGTGTTTTTGAGCACATGGTGAAAGAAAGCACAGAACGCTTTTAAATTGAGAAGCCTTTCAACAAAATATTGCACCCATGATCACCAGGTAGAAGCCACTGTAATGTCGTCTCGGAAGTCGCAATTTGAAAGCGATTTCAAGTTTTAACTTAAAGGTAAACAGATTTAATTTGCATTTCCTTTAGCAGAAAAACAGAAACGAGACTTAGGAAATTTTTCTCACCTATATTCTTTTATTTCTCAGAGGAATTTAGTCAAATTCCTTGTTGCCAAAGTGGGGACTAAACTCGAATTTTTAGTTGCCAAGTTCAAAGTTTTGGTCGCATTGGCAACCGTATCGGTTGCAATTTTGAGCCCTGATGAAGAAATTGTGTACAGATGTTAGAATGTAAAGTGTTCATTGGGTTGAAGTTACATGTAAGTAATCTGGATTTTCCGTTTTCAGACCAAGATCCCTTATGCATATTTTGGTGTATTTGATGGCCATGCTGGATGTGGAGCAGCTTTGATGGCCATCAGTAACCTTCATGTCCATATAATGGAGAAGTTGGATGGTGTGAAAGATTTGTTGGCTTTTGAAAATGATGAAAAACTTGCTGAGGCAGAGGAGTTATCTGAAGCTGTTGTCTCTTCAGTGACAATTGATAATCTTGTCATTGGAGTCCTAGAAGAGGCATTTTTTGAAATGGTGAGTGAACATTAGCTCTAATTTGTGTTAGGACAAAAATAAACATTGAGATTAGATGAAAAAGGCAAACAGAGTGTGGAGCTCAATTTGCTATTTGCTTATTTTGCTCTTTGTGAGAGATTTGGTGACCTAATGGTTAACTCTTAAATTCCCAGATGTGATTAACATGAAAATTTTCCCTTTAATATCTTTACATTATCTAGGAAATAGGTTATGGGAATATTCAAGATTAAGTAGAAATTGTTATCTTGATCTAACACCAAATTCTTGTAACTTAATTACAAGGAAATGTGTGGCAGCTAGAGGGGGGAATTAACAATCAGATCTTGAATGTTCAGGGTTAACTAGTACACTGGACTCCTGGATGGCCAAGTCATTGTGTTTTGTTTTTGGGCAAACACATTGCTCTCACAGTGCCTGACTCCACCTAGGAATATAAATGGGTACTGGCATATTGTCAGGAAAACTTGATAAAATGCTGGAGGGGGGGACTGGCATTCCATCCAGGGGGGAGTAGTAGTCTTACTGGTTGGGTGGGTCCCTTAGTATCAAGTACAGACTTTACCCTTTTTCTTTTGCACTTGCTGTGTTTCTTTTCTGAAACCTAAAAGGGGGGCATGTTGGAAGCCTAACATTAATTTATCACGAGTCCCTCTTTTCAATGGTCGAGCCATCATGTGGTTAAGAGAAATGTTATTGTAGTGTCACCATGCAATATTCAATCTCTTACCTTGAAAATCAACAACATACCTGGGTGCAAATGGTCTGTTTCAGTCACTGGGTTTGTTGAGACAAGCAGTAAAGCAACCCAAGTATGGAAAAAAACTGGGCAAGGGTACTTAGTATAACGAGCAGCAATCTCCCACTTAATGACCCATCTCCGCTGACTGAAAGCTGTGCATTGGTGAGGGTACTTCATGTAGATATTGTGTTTGAATTTTTGATAAACAGTCAGAATTTATAATGTATTAGTCAGAACTTAATGAATATTTTACCAGGATGAACAGATAAGGAGAGAGAAAGTTACGTACAGGATCGATGGAGGCTGTGCATCAATTGTTGCCCTGTTTTTGGGAAAGAAGTTGTATGTTGCCAATGCAGGAGACTGCAGGTAAACTCCATAACTGTAATACCAAGGGTAGATGTTCTGGGTTTTCTGCAAGTATAAAGGTTGCTGACATTGACTTTGTTGTGTTATGAATTAATGGCCTCATTAGAGATCACAACATATAAGCAAGCTGTGACCTGAACCTATTTTCACACAATGCCACAAAAGATTATCTGCCTCTTAAAAATTCACATAATTCATTATCTAGAACCTCACTTACCACGTAAAACTAAAGACACCTAACCATTTCAATTATTTGCGCAGTAAAATTTAGAACAAAGAACTGAGCTTTTATGATCAGAAAGTTTATGTGTGCAATGTCACACCTGGATTTCTTTTAGCTTGTTTGATGGTGTTTGGATAGTGAAAAAGCACAAATTAGTACATGGAGCAATAGGAGGAGCAATTTTTTGCTCCTCTGTAATTATTGCACTCTTTACATTTCACTAAGTAAACTAACTACTTGGAATAGGCAACAATCACTGGCAAAGGTGTGATTGCATCGATGGTTGGCAACTAAGCAAGCAGGTGCCATTTACAATTTTTGCAAAGTAACACTCTGCACACATACCGGATGGGTAGAACTGTGTGAACAAAGCAAAAATCTTTTACTGCTTTGGATAAGCATGTCCAGTCATATTTTTTAACCTGTGGAAAACCAGCCCAATAGACCACTTTCATAAGTGGCTGTCGTATAAATATTCTTTTGTTTAAATAGAGGATATTACATGGCCGCACAGGGATACTACTTTTATCTTCTCCTGCTGAAAGTATCTCTCACTCGTGAGAGATACTTTCAGCATGAGAAGATAAAATTCGTATCCCCAAGCGGCCATGTACTGTTCTGTTTATTATATAGATACTGATGAAATTTCCAGTGAAGATATGATTTTTTAGTAAAAGGAGAAATCCTGGTATTTCATCAGTATCTATACAATGAATTTAAATTAGCCCTTCTGGCCTCGCTTGAGATAATTTATTCTTTTGAGTTTTGTACCGGAGAACGGTGCCAGTAGGGCTAATTTAAATTTAAACAAAAGAATATTAATCCGGCAGCCATTTATGAAAGTGGTCTATACCTTTGGGGATGTGCATGTAGCTCAATAAACATAATTTATTTTTTGACACTTCCTAACTGTTTATGGGATCACAGCAGAGGTAAGGGCACATTGGCAAATCAAAGACCAGAAAGTTTTACTCGCTGTTTCTCGAGTTTATTTAACGTTCTTGAATTCTCTTAAACCCCCTGGTGTTTAGATGAGGCCATAAACAAGAAAAAAAGACCTCTTACTTCTTTGGTCTATTTGCAGTAACATGTTTTTAATTTTTGTTTTTGTTATGCTTTCATCAGAGCAATCCTGGTCCATAAGGGAAAAGTAATTCCTTTATCATGTGACTTCACGCCAGAGACAGAGAGACAAAGACTTCAATTACTTGTAAGTTGTGAAAAAACATAGTGAGCCAATAAAGCTATTATACGTATTTGTTAGCTGAATTGAGCTTTGATTACTTAAAAAAACCATTTGCCAATGGAGAAATAAACATTCGTTTTGGGATTCTTGTTAAAACTCACGAATTGATATCCGCATTGATATTTTCACTAAGCAGAAAGTCGATTTTCCATGAAATTTTCTAGTTGCGAGGCTCTACTTCTCGGCCAAATGTTCATTTTTCTTTCATTTTGTTTGTTTCTTCTCCACACACACGAGGCTCTCCTTAAGCCTTAGTGGAACATTTCTCAGTGATTTTGCTTACGAACGGTTTTATTCTCTGATAGGCTTACCAAAAACCCCAACTTTTAGGAAGTGACTTCGGCCGGCTTGAATTTCAACAGAGAGCCAGGAAAAAACACATCGGTCAGAAGCTCCTTTACAGGGACCGACACATGACGGGATGGTATGCTTATTTTGTATGTTTTTGTTTTTCATTTTTGTGCCTCTCCGTACTTTGTGTTTGGTAATGTTGCTGTCAATTCGCACAGAATATCATTTGAAAGTTACAGGCAATGGAGACCATTGAAAAATAGGGCGGGCGAACAATTGTGCCGTAACAGTGTGAAAATGGAAAAAGAGTGTTGCATTTTGACAAATCTTTGCCGCTCACCACTTTTTCCATCGTTCCCATTGCAGTGGACTGTTTGCCTTAACAGATCTGTCGTATTTGTCAGTGGCCGTGCAACCATGTCTTTTTTGTTTGGATCGTTGAAAACTTCAGAAGAAAAGTTTTTACTGAATAATTATTTACCGCGGGGGTGAATAAGTCATCGAGGAAAGAGGGCTGGAAACGTTGGCGGATAATTAGACGGGTAGCAAATAAACGACTTTAAGTTTTATAAAGTTTGTTCGAAGATGAACAGATCAAGAGTTAGTTCCGTTGGCGCGCCCCATATAACTAAGAGTTGACCCCAGATGGCCGCTTGAGTTTAATTCCCAATAGGGCACCGAAGGAAGAACTCAGGGGCAGGATTGCGAGTCTCAGGACCCAAAACGTTATGGGAAATTTACTAAAAATCTGACCAGGGAGTAGTCAGAGAGACTTAACCGACTGTTGATACAGTGACACTTCTACGTTTTTACAGGGCTCTTAAGACGGTGACCGAGGAGGACACAAAAAAATTTCCAATGATTAATGGGGAAGGAAAGAAGGTATTGACAAAAACTCGTTCTATTTATTATGTTTGATTCCATTTTATCCAGACGTACTGTATATCATACGCTCGTCACGTTCATAAAGTGCAACTTTGATGAAAAAATTCTTGACTTAAAAAAATACTGCTAGAGGGGTCATTCCATTTCCTTCTTTGATTGAAACGGTCCCTGTGCGCATGTGGCTATCAGAACACTGCAATGCTCTCATACTATCTTTTGCTCGCTGCAAAATATACTCACTTAACACTTGCTATTGAAACCTTTTTGAACCTTGAACAACTTCTAATCATGCACAAGCGACAGAAAGGGTCTCTTTCTAGATATGTTTGCGTAGAAACTGCTCGAGAAAAGTGTGCGCGAGTTTCAAAGGACACGCGTGGGAAAAAAAAAACAACGCGTTCTTGAATCACAAGCAAGACTTGAGTCCATTCTTTTTCCATCGTCATTAATAAGTGCGCTCTGGTCTTACCTCAGTGCCTGCTACGTAGGATATGTAACAAGTGAATCTCTCTATTTATTTTATGTGTAGTTAAATGGAAAAGCGTTTTTAGTGACTAGGATTTTGAAGGTTGAAGAACAAACTTATAACCGAGCTCTCATTTTTTGGCGCCGCAGGACGCGGGTTTCTCTGCCCGCGGAAGATTTGAGACGATTTTTAAAGAGGTTTGTCGTGCCAGACCACCTGCTGACCCCTCGCGGGCTTGCATTACTTAAGGCCTCTTTCTTTCTCGCGGGCGAAGAAAGGCTCGTGTTGAAGCGCTACTGTTGAGACCCTGCCCACAGGTTATGGAAGAACCTGCCAATTTACTGTCCAGTCTTATTGTTAAGAAAACTTGCTGTAAGATTTGTTTCTTTATCAGGCTCGCCTTTTGGACACCATAGGAACGACTCGTGGCTTCGGAGATCACGACTTGAGAGTAGCCTTCTGTAACCTTCCCATTAAACCTTTCCTCACTCCACAACCAGAGGTAAGAGTTTTGCAGCTAATGATATACCTTAACAGGTACGAAAGTCAGCAATCAACAGCTCCAGTAATAGACACAATAGTTGTTATGGTAATAGTACACGACAGTTATTATTGTAACAACAGATCATAGTTATTATGGTAACAGTATGAAAAATGAGCTCAGTCTCGACCCTGTACCGCAATACTCTTGATCAGCGTACACAGTTCTTAAAGATATTGGCCGAGCATCCGATTGGCTGTCAAAATGGACATTTTACCGGCGCTGGCTCAAAGGATTGTGGCTTAGGAGAAGACAGTGAAGATAAGCGCGATGGGAAGTCGATGGGGATGAAGGAGCGAAATAGCAAATTTACATTTAGATGGACGTGTTTTTTTTTAGATTGAGAGGTGGCAGCGATCTTTGATACATTCGACAGCATAAAAGAATTTAATTCGCGCCAGACTTTCGCTTTTCCATGAAAAGCAAGTCTCCATTACCGTCACCAGCTTTTTGCTAACTCCGCTCAACTTCTTTCAGGTTCGGATGTTTGATTTATCAAACTGTAAGCTCTCAGAGGATGATGTTGTGATAATGGCTTCTGACGGACTCTGGGAGAGATTATCCAGTGAAAAGGTGATGAAACTCTTGCTTTGTTTTTTCAGTGAAATAAAATTTAACTGTTTGCGCAAATTAAAGTAACTTTTGTTAAAAGCACGTCATTTATATTAGCCTGCCATTTATGTTCCACTTATTCGTCAGTTGTGTTGTAGAGTTGATACCCTCTGGTCTAAAAGAAGTTCTCGGTCGAAATTATTGTGTACAGTTACGGAGTGCTTTAAAGATGCAGAATTTATGAGATCTTTATATACCCTTATAATTTTGTCTCAGCTCTTACCGAACAGCTAGAAGTACTTTTTTTGTTATTTTTGAGCTCATTCACTCTAATAACTTTTTTTCTACCAAACCCCTCTCCGGATTTTATCAATCTGTATCCGTACCACTTTGATTTCTCTTTAGTCCACTTTTACATTTCATCATTTGCCTACTCTTCGACGCTACACAGTTTCCACCCGAATCTTGACCTCACTATTCCACTCCTCCCCCATTCTACTCACTTAGCGGGTCTCTTCTTCACCCCAAGCTTCCCTTTCATTCCAATGTTATTTCCCACTTAAAGGTTCTCCATAGTTTTCATTCTATATGCCCTCTATTTCCTACCTATTTCCCACCTCCATACTTCTCAGCCCAAGTCTCGAGTGCACCCTCTACCCAGCTTCTCATTTCACACCCAGCCTAATGGCTCATATTTCCTTTGGCCTACCCCTACCCTGTTTACCCACTCCACCTTTTTCTCTTTACCCTACCCCTCCCCGCACGCAGCTCTAACCCCCTACTTTCCATTCCACTTTAACACAAATTACTCAATGTATTCTCATTTTCCGCTTTTAACTCTGGTTATTATCGCACCCCAAACTACACCATTTTCCCTCGCCACCTTACAAAAGCACCCTTACACTTCACGCCATCTCCCAAATCGCGAGGGAATGCCCATTCCGGACGATGCATCAAACCGTTTACTCAATTTTTTTTTTTTTTCTGTAGGCTGCTGCGTTGGTAATGGACACGTTTTCCAAAATCCCAAAAGACGACAAGAGAAGGTACGTTTAACTTAGGGAAGAAGTGCGTTTTCTCATATTTTAAGAAAGAGAACGTTCTCAACCTTTGCACACTAACATCGGTATGAACATTCTCCATACTGTTCTTTATACATTTCCTAAGGAGAATTTGTTCAGCAATCAAGAGCTTCTTTAGTTCATGCTCATTTCCTTTTTTCTCCTGACCTTAATGTGTGTTTCGGGGTGGGTGTCATAAGGAGAAACTAGATGTTAGTCACTCTTACATGTAAAGGGTTAATAATTATGCCTCTTAACGATTGCACAATTTGTTTCAAGTTTCTTTTATTGTTATGATCAGCCGGTGATGCCTCTGCGCTCAGATAACGGCTAATTAATTAATGATTAATTAATTAATAATTGTGCCTCTTGACGATTGCACAATTTGTTTCAAGTTTCTGTTATTGTTATGATCAGCCGATGATACCTCTGCGCTCAGATAACGGCTCGCATCTAGATACAGTTAATGCCAACGAACGAAAATCCCATAATATGTTATCGCCAAATGGAGCCCATTCTTTCCTTATCATCCAATTTTTTCTCCAGGTACGTCATGGCAGCCCAGGCCCTTGTTGGCGACGCGCGAGGCACTCTGAATGAAAAAGGTTGGAGACGAACCAACGGCGAGTTAGCTTCGTACGATGATATATCGACGTTTGTGATTCCTGTTAGTGAGTGCAGCAACGAAATGGCTAAGTTTACAGTAGAGTACGATACACCGACTGCGAAACCAACGCACTCCATTGACAACGAAGAAGAGTAGAGCGCCTTTCAGACTGTTGAATAGAAACTAGAGCGATTTGTCTGCAAGGACGACTTGCAGATTTCCATTAAGGACTAAACGACTTTGTCAATGAAAGTTGAGGCGGACTGAGTACTACTACCAACGATATTGGTCATAACTGAGGTGGACTGGTGACCACCTAGTTCACCCTGCCCGTGTAATATATCATAGTAAAGCTTGCCTCTTTACAATCATCAGGGGCGTTCTTGAAGTAATTGGTAGCATAGCTTTCAACACATTCGAATAAGATATACGAAAGATATCGTCGTGCTAGGGGGATAAGTACCATTCTTTGAAAAAAAATTTGCAGGAACATTTTGTTTTCGCCAGTAAATGTCTGGAAGACCAAAGGTCTCTTGCTAGTTTTTTTTGGGAGGGGGCGGGGAGGGGAGAGTTTTGACCATTTGAAAGTTTCGATGAATATTTAGTTGTGTTACTTAAGCCCCATTTATGTGAGTTTAGGTATCCTAGACCACCCACCCCTAGGTAAATTATTTTTAACTACAGTTAACATGGAAATGGACCCCTCTTGAAAATGGCTACAGAATATCAAAATTATGAAATGCTTAAAAACGTAAATACTTAAGATATAAATAAGATAAAATATAAATAATTACAGTTGCGTGGCCACCTTTTAATTGGTCATTTTGCACCTGAAATTTAGCTAGGTGCCGTTTCAGCTGGCGAAATAATGTTAATTTGAAGAGGGTGAGGGACATTATGATTAGCTTTAAGTACATCTTATTAATGGTCACATACGAGCGTATGCCACCAAGAAATATTTCAGACCGCCACTTCCTTGAAGGTATGAGTAGTAGTTTTGTTAAATTTGGACGTTACACTTTGGGGTTATTCAACGTTATGATACATTTAAGATTCAATTTGGACCGAACGCCATTTTCAAGAGGGGTTTATTGAACGACTGCCCATCTTTTATCGGGAGGGCCAGGGAACAAATTATAGTTTAAGTTGACTCGTATTAAACACGAAGGCGCGCTATAAAAAGAGCCTTAGGTCCCACTGGACCATTTGTCAATCAACCATCGTGTGATGTAGAACTCCTAGAGTCAAGTCCGCTTGAGCTACAGCTACTCCAAAGCAGTGAGCAGCGGGCGCATTCCTCAAAATTGTTTTATGTCTTCATCACAATACAAGAATTTTTGAGATTTGTGTTTTCTTTCTCCAATGGAAACTGTCTTTATTTGTGGCGGTAAATTTGGGATCGAAGTAGGTGGTTCGCATGTTACCTCATTGCCACCATGCTGGTGGAAGTAAACAATTGATATCTCATTAGCTCCTTTTGTTCGTCTACCAGCATTTAAATTTGACCCGCACACGTCAATGGTGACTGACAAATGAGCCTAGATCTTCCCAGGGAAGACTTCCTTATATAGCGCGCCTTCGTGTTTAACTAACGATTGAAGGTGACCAGTCAGGTTACCCGCCTGCCGAATTGAGACCAGCGGACAGCTGAGTCGCCGTTCTAAGTTCCTTTACTGTCAGTCTCCCCAGGCTCTTGATCAGGGGTGACATGGGCGGTACAGTCAGACAAAATTGGTGGTGTCAGTGGGAGCGTCGCCGGTCCGCTATTTCCGCTTTATCCGGCTATAGTGAACGTGGCTGCTGGAGGCCATATAAGTGGGACCTTAGAAAAACCTTCGGGCATGAATTTGAACATTTCACTCGCGTAATCAAATTTACTTAATTCAAGTTACGACTTTGAACAACGAATTTTGAAGTAGATTGATATAATATAATTAAGATGTTGACAATCAGAAACAGTTCGTGTGGGTGGGTAACTAGTTAGGTTGTTTTAAATAGAATGTGATAACTATCAATGTACAGCCAGTTGGGGTAGTTTCAAAAGATTTAATTTACAAAAATGTCTCAAAACTTTCTACACCTGACCCGAGTTCCTTTTGGGGCCAAAAAAATTTTTGGAAAATTAAGGCCAGGAAATTGTTTGTATTATCCTTTCGGGAGCCTATTACAACATTTACACCGAGATTAATAATTCCATAGTTGCTACTTGCACGTTGATAAGTTTAAATTTAAAATATTATGGGATACCACGATTGTTCGTAACTCATGTTGGACTCATCATCGGTGAACTTTAAATTGAAGTTGTAGCATACGTGTTATTCATTTGATTCTTCTGCAACGAAATAAACGAACAAAAGGAAGTTGTTTCCCTTTCTTTCCTTTCTGAACGTTTTCAACGAGGGAGAGAGAGAGGGGGGTAATACAGAAGGTTGACTTTTATCTTATCAAAAGAGCCACGGAAAAGTAAATTTACCTTACAACAAAAGAATCTTGCATCGAAAAACAGTGCAGCGGAATTGAGCAAGGGCTTAGGAACTTTAGTTACGGAGGCTGATAAAGGAAAATCAGCGGCTATTCCCATAAGCGTTAGCACGAAATGACATAAAAACCTGGGGAAATTTTTAATTTCTTTCAAAATTAATGTACTACATTATAGCTTGTACCATGAATATATGAAAGTTCATATATTTTGAACTGCGGTATTAGATACGTATGATGCACGATCCTCGCAGTAGAGAGCGCTATTTATGCAATGGCGAAAATCAGACCTGAAAAAAAAATCAGGCCTGTACGGGATTCGAACCACTGACCTCTGCGATACTAGGGCAGCGCTCTACCAATTGAGCTAACTAGCCAACTGGGAGCAGGCCGTTAAGTTGATTCGTAATAAACCCGTGATGATAAATCAGATACAATGAATATATGAAAGTTCGTATATTTTGAACTGCGGTATTAGATACGTATGATGCACGATCCTCGCAGGCCTCGTACAGGCCTGATTTTTTTTCAGGTCTGATTTTCGCTATTGCATAAATAGCGCTCTCTACTGGGATGATCGTGCATCATACGTATCTAATACCGCAGTTCAAAATATATGAACTTACATATATTCATTGTATCTGATTTATCATCATGGGTTTATTACGAATCAACTTAACGGCCTGCTCCCAGTTGGCTTGTTAGCTCAATTGGTAGAGCGCTGCACTGGTATCGCAGAGGTCAGTGGTTCGAATCCCGTACAGGCCTGATTTTTTTCAGGTCTGATTTTCGCTATTGCATAAATAGCGCTCTCTACTGCGAGGATCGTGCATCATATGTATCTAATACCGCAGTTCAAAATATATGAACTTACATATATTCATTGTATCTGATTTATCATCACGGGTTTATTACGAATCAACTTAACGGCCTACTCCCAGTTGGCTCGTTAGCTCAATTGGTAGAGCGCTGCACTAGTATCGCAGAGGTCAGTGGTTCGAATCCCGTACAGGCCTGATTTTTTTCAGGTCTGATTTTCGCTATTGCATAAATAGCGCTCTCTACTGCGAGGATCGTGCATCATACGTATCTAATACCGCAGTTCAAAATATATGAACTTTCATATATTCATTGTATCTGATTTATCATCACGGGTTTATTACGAATCAACTTAACGGCTTACTCCCAGTTGGCTTGTTAGCTCAATTGGTAGAGCGCTGCACTAGTATCGCAGAGGTCAGTGGTTTGATTTTCGCTATTGCATAAATAGCGCTCTCCACTGCGAGGATCGTGCATCATACGCATTATAGCTTGTGCTCTTAACTTATTTTTTCCCATATGGTCTTCTCCCGTAAGTACATTTTTGTATCTGGCATTCTCAGGTCGCAGGAACCTTTTTGCGTCGCGGTTTACTCATGTTTACTGTTGAAAAATACACGGCGCCGTGATGCGACGATTACTCTAAGCTACGAATTTGTGGAGCATATGGATATTTGATAATTTCCTCCCACAGAACAAGGATTTTTAATGCCAAGGATTTCTAACCCGAAGGAGATTCCGTCTTGATCTAGCTACCTTCTGGTATGAGCATGTGGCAAATTTTTACCGCGTTGTTTATTCTTGATGACGGCCCAGGCCTGTTAACGACCTGTGTATGGAAACTCGTAACACGGCTGTGAAAGTACTGTTTTCCGTCCTTCCTTAAGGCAAAGCCATCATATCCAGCAGCGAGTTAATCTTCGTATTAAGCCATGCCACTTGTTGGGGTATTAATCCCTCAAGCCAGTCCCTCGGCAGTTCAGAATATCCAAGTTTACAGCCTAACAAGGCCCCAGCCACAACTGCGTTACACGTAGCATGTCCTCCCTGCATTACAAGCTCTGTTATTGTTGTCCTGTTAAAAAAACAACAACAACAACTTTGTAGGTGTCATGTCTATTGTGTATCATAGTGCACATAGCACGTGCACGTGTTATTAAGAAATTCGTGAAATATCGTGTATTCTAGAATATCAATGTTTCGTGTTAATTATCCTTTTTTGTTTGAGATAGTTTAGTTGAGCGCGAAGTTCGCGCAGAAGAGAATGCTTTTGAATGTGCGTGTTCAGCGAAGTTCGCTGAAGCTTCTCAGAGAATTTCCAAGTTCAATTTGAGTTCAATTCGTAATATGTATACTTGGAAGTCTGAGAGATTAAAGCCTGGGGAAGTCTTCATAGTTAGCGTAATAAGAAATGACTATAACCCAGTTTCACGCTCTGAAGTGAACGCGAAGAATTTCTCTTTACAGTATTGATACATTTTCAAACAGGAAAGAAAAAAAAGTAAAATCTGTGGGATATTATTTGATTGAACACAGCCTGCAGAACGAGCATATTTGTTGGAGGTTTCTCGGACGAACAGAGATTTGATAATTAGATCTTGGGATTTGCGGGGTGCGACATGAGCACTCTATGAGTTCATAGGTTTTCAAAGATAAAGTACAGGTCAATGTACTATATACACACACAGTTCAAAACCCAATAGGAGAGTCATCAATACCCTTTCGAACACTAAAGTGCATCGACTACAACTCCAACGAAACCCTTGTAACGCAGCACCAAATAGATATGTATTTCCGTCGTACTTCCCAAACGCTTTTCGGGTCAAATTTTTCCTTTTCGTTTTGCAGTGTACGATGTCCCAACTACAGCTTTCACATTGCGAATTTACTGCGAGAAAAATGCTCATAAGCTTTGAAGTTCAAAAAAAATGTATAATTATATCTTTAGGACCATGTACTGGGTCATAAGTACATGCGGTATAAGTGTTAAGGCGTACGCACTTACTTGTAATCTTTCATAGATCTGAGTGCTACCAAACCAGCTCCTAAAGGCTTTAAAGTGTAATCTGTCATTCGAGGCTCACAAAACTCAACGCTGCAATGAAGCACCCCTTGATTAGAATTCATGATTGCTTTACAGTGTACTTCGCTTTGTGATTGATCCTGAAAACTCGCGCAACGCTCTCAACCAATCAGATGAAAGGCTAAAACCAATCATGACTTGGTCGCTCACGTTTTCCCGCGCTTTAGGCAGTTTGGTCGGGGTCGCGTTTTCTCGCGCTTTAGGCAGTTTGGTCAGAGTAGTGTTTTCCCGCACTTTTAAGCAGTTTGGTCAGGGTCGCGTTTTCCTGCGCTTTAGGTTTACTGTGAGTTTTCCTTGGCTCTGAGGTATTTTCCTTTCTTTTGATTGGCCGTTGTGATTACTGCACTCTGTCTTTACGACTCTTATCGAAAAGGATGGTTGTAATACCGAAAATCGACCATAAACCGTTCCTTGATTAAAATAACAAACAAACAAACAAAATTAAAAATTGGCCACAAAAACGGTCACTTACTCTTCCCAGGTCTGGCAATTAAAATAATGATGAAAGTCTTTTTGATGAAAGGGTTCGACCAAGTAAACCTTTCCTTGCTCTTCCGCTTTCTCTAGTAATTCTTCAAGGGAAGACTTGCTTGTAACTTCATGTTGCCCCTTGCAATAAAAAATGAAACCAAGGAACAATAAATAAACTAACACTTCACAAATTTATACTGTTATTGTTTCCAAACGAACTATTGTATTTTGGGCTACAGCTCGGATAGAGGAATCCTTAGTAAACTCCAGGAATTACTGATACAAGCAAACTTATGAGAAGTGCCACATTTCCTAGGGAAACAAGTGTTGCTCTCAGCGCATTTCCTTCCAAAATATTTCCTTAACATTTGTCTTGGCGGTAGGTTTGTTTGCAACAAATATTTGCCAAAGATGAAATTAAAAAATATACCTGCAACATCAATGCAATGACAATGCACACAGCAACACAGCTTGCAATACACCTGAGAATTCAAAGTGCCAGTAAATCATAAAATATTGAATAAAAAAAATATTGGAGGAACTATTAGAAAGATAATACTACAACAGTCCTGTCCATACTTTAGTCCAAGGCATTAGGCAGAGGATAATGTAAGAG
Source organism: Stylophora pistillata (assembly GCF_964205215.1). Classification (NCBI taxonomy): domain Eukaryota; kingdom Metazoa; phylum Cnidaria; class Anthozoa; order Scleractinia; family Pocilloporidae; genus Stylophora; species Stylophora pistillata. The sequence continues at coordinate 18,505,130 of NC_142527.1, read as the reverse complement.
ATAAGCAAATGGAAATAATTGTATTGACTAATTAACCCAGTTCATTACACCAATTGAACATGCAACCAAAATGGCATATGCAACAGCACTGTGAGTTTCAGGCAACGACATCAATCCAGTTGATGAGAGATACCAATTTTGAGGGAACTGGGAAATGATCAGAATTCTTTTGTAATCCCTTAAAACCTTTAACTTCCATGAGTGACCGAGACAGAATTTCTCCTTACAACATCAATACAATATCACTCAAACAAGTGAAGACAATAAAGAAAAACATCCATGAGGGGATTACAAGTTGATCCATCAGCAAATTTTCCAAACTAACATCATAAGAATCATATGGCAGACAGTAAAGAGAATGTCTTATGAGATATCGAGAGTGGAAAAGTTGATGACTTTCCCCACCTTCTCTGAGTCCCACTTAGTGCTCTCAGTTTCCTTGAGTCCTTCCAATGGATGATAAAATAAAAGTAAACTTGGAAGAATGAACTTAACATTGGAGTCATTCATCAAATTTTGACTTCTCTTTTCCTACTACTGCCTACAAAGTTTCATTAAACAATCCATGGAGCCAGCTCCTACCTGGGATCGCAATGAGTAGCCTTACAAATTCTGATCGCATTTGTTGCTACCTCATTTAAGTTGTGAAAGTGAGCAATACCAAGGGCTGCCACTCTCATTACTGCTCCATTAGAGGGTGATTCAAATTTGTTTGCCACTGATCTTGCAGCAGCATGGGGATCACTTAAAAACTGTGGTTCACAAACAACCTGTAAAGATATTTAAAGGAGTTATGTCACAATAATTTGTCCATTTTGTTAAAATCTTCACCATCTTCAAACCTTCTTAAGTTTCACTGAAGTTTATCTTGTTTACCATGATCAAAAACTACATTAAATTTCTTTTAAGAGTTTTAGTTTACCCTTATTGATAATTTAAGGAATTCTCATTTATGCTTGAAATGTTATCAAATATGATGACTCTAAATTGTCGAGCATTCATGTGTCAAGTGACTACTCTCATTCCTCTGATTCAACTGTCCATTTATTCAATAACCAAAATAGTGTATTTACTATACTCACTATTAGTTGTTTTACTTTTATTTATGACGCAATTGATCGAGCAAGAAGAAGTTCCTTACAGTGGTAACACTATGCAATTTGCACAACACTGTTTAATGCAATATACTACAGAAATGTTATGAATTGTAACTTGAGGGACTTTGAGTGTTTCATCGCAGGATACAAGGAAATGGTTTTGATAAGGAAGAGTAAGAAAGTATCTGTTTAACAGGATTTCTAAGGATGTCGTCAATTAGTAAATTATAGTTTAGAAGTTCTTAAAAGATTTGAATGGTTCTCAGTTGATTTCTTTTCACATCTCAAGACTTCTGAACAGACCTTAGCAAAGATCTTTGAAAATTGACAGCTAATCCTAAATGACTGCTAATAAGAATTTATCAGCGGATAGCACACCCAGACAAACATTCCTCTGCTAAAGAGAAGCCAAAAACGGAAAGAGGATGGTGTCTTCATCAAAGGGACCCTAATTTGGCAACAAAGGACTTATACATCCTGCAAAAAACATCTCTTACCTTAGCAATGACTCCCCTGACCCCTCTCCCAACGGTATCTCCAAGTTCAGGAAAGCCATGTTTGCACCATGTAAGAAGGCTCTTAGCAAACTCTAGTTCATCTACAACACCAGCCCAATGAAGTATGTTCTCAAGGATCAAAACCTTTTACATTTGAAAAAGTGGGAGTAAATACTCAGTGTCTATGACTAAATCAAAGGGCTGTTTGTTTTCAACACATTAATTAACCCAATAACTTTACACACACAGACAACACTTTCAACTTTCCTCACACCACATTTAAAAACTAGATTTGCCGGTGACCCAACCACAGTCTCAACCACGCAAGTGTATTTCCAGGTTCAATAACTGGTACATGGGACGGTGGAAGGGGCTGGGGACAAGGGTTGAAGGTACATGCAGCGGTCAGCCTTCACATCTTTTTCTTGTCAAAAAAGTTAACACAGCCTTTTGCCTTATAATTTAGTCTAAGAATAATTTTGTCCATTGCACGACATGTCAGCTTTAGAAACTCTTTATGGTGTTCATGAATTTACATTATCAATCAATTTCACAGGATAATACTAAATTATCTTGTAATACCCCTCGCCAATGCAGCATCAGTTTCCTTGGAAACCTATCCCCTTTATTATTTCAGATTATTATATGGCTGTGTCTCACAAGGACTGGGAACTACCGAATTCACGAATTTGATCGGCTGAAATCAATATTGAAAGCGGTCTAGATTTTCCCATCTAGACTAGACCGGTCTAGAAGAAAAAGGTACAAAGGATATAAAAAACTGGCATATAAGACACAGCCATATAATAAACATCTTATTAACCAAGCTGGGTCAGTCTGTATGGGAGAATCTTGACCTCGGTCGCTGGTACAGACCTCACTGTGTTCGGTCTGCACTGGCAACCTTGGTCAAGATTCTCCCATACAGACCTCCTGCTCGGTTAATAAGAACTAAAAACATGTAAATGAGTATTGATAGCTGCCACAAACTGGGTTTATTTCTCTGAGGTGTCTAGAGATGAACCCCTCGTCAACAATCTTTGGTTTATAAAAAGCCAACTGATTTGAAACTCCTAGCATTAAACACATTTTAGCTTGGATTGCTGTCCCCATCATAATTGAGCAGAGTCAATAAAGCTCCATGACTGTGCAACTGACTAGTGACAATTGAGAACCAATAACATTTAACTATAATTCTCCTTTGTTTCAAACTCATTATGATACTTTACCATTTGCAAAACCTTGAAACAAAAGATGTGCAAGGAATGCCTTTTCACACCGGCAAAATAATTAAATTTTAACTGTCTCTAAAGAGCTGGACTCACAGTTTGGTCAAATGAGTCAGTCCAGTCCCCTTTCTGCCATTTACTTCTGTGCCTGTCTTTGACCATATGCTCCCAGAATAGCGAATCCTTATCATAATGAAACTTGCACTCATCAGGCATCATAAATTCTGTGCATAATCCCACAGCATCACCAACTGCTGCACCATACAAACAACCAACAATCTTATCCACAAGTTCATCAGGTGGAAGGTAATGCGCATTTACTGGTGGTCTTAGAGGTGTCTTAATACGGCTTGTAGCAATTGTATTCGTTTGTGTTTGAACATACTGTGTTCTTGCCGTGTGAGGGTTTGACGGCGCAAGGACCAAAACATCACCCCTGACACGTGGAAATTCATTGCTTTTACTTAACAGCTTTTCTTCTGGTTCTTTTGGATTTTGATTACGTAAATAAGCCAAGACTGACTCAGAGCCTTGGTTACAAATTTTCTGCGGTGGACATTTACACTTGTTGAAGATTGCCAAGATCAGCTTGAGAGATTGGGATTTTCCTAAAGTTAATGGTAATGCATCAAGTTCATTGTAACTGACATTTAAACTTTGAAGTGACTCCATACTTCCAAGATTGTGCGGTAAGCATTTCAATTGGTTGTGTGACAAATCAACTTTCTGAAGTCTTGCGAGATAACAAAATGCTTCTGGAAGTTCTTGTAACCTGTTGTTATTTAACAGTAATGTCTTCAAGTGGAATAAGTAACCAAAGGAATCTGGTAAATAACAGAGGCGGTTGTGGCTTAAATCAACAAATGACAGATGAGGCAAGTAGATGGCAAATTCAGATGGTAGGTAGGTAAAACAGTTGAATGATGCATCAAGCCTCTCATAAAATGACACACTGCTCAACAACTCAAATGGAAATTCAACCAGTGCATCATAACTGTCTTCCTTTAAATGCTGGATGAAAGGCAACCAGACATACAGAGACATTAGAATAACTTTGATATGCAGCATCTAGACATGTACTTTCCTTACATTTCTAAGCTCTAAAATGTAGACATCACTAGTTTCACTTAGCATCTTAAATTCTTAACCCTCAACTTCCATGAGTGACCAAAACAGAATTTCTCCTTACAATATCAATACAATATCAAGCAGACAAGTTATGAGAATAAAGAAAAATCAATTAGGGGATCATTGGTTGATTCAAAACCAAATTCTGCAACCCAACATAATAATGGTTGTATGGAGGACAATGAGGAGAATTGAATGAGAACTTAGGAGTGAAAAGGTTAAATAAATTTTAAAGCTATGAGCTTTAAGGTCCATTCTTCTCAACCTCTGAGCTCATCCCAGTAACCGGAATATTAATTATATGACTATGGGTTGAAGAATTGCTTCTTTTCCTGGAAAGCTTGAAATTCTATCGAGTTGTATGCAATCCGTCAAGTTTTCACAATACGTGTAGTTTGCTGCTACCCAGTAGTAATATTTCTCAAGGCTTGGAATTTGTCTAGTTTTTTCCTCCGCCAAAGTCCCAGCCACAGATTCATAGATAATTATTCATTTTCTATTGGCTATAAATCAAAAAAGGGGAGGGATACTTCAAACAGGGAATAAATTCGCAAGAATGAATGATCCACCAATATGCATAATGCATTTGTTTCCTCTTCATACCTTAGACAATTGAAAATAACATAATTACGATTCGACATTGCGCTCCACAAGTAATTCACCGAACATTTTCGCTGGGAATGTTATTCTACCGTAACTACAAATAGCTCAGTTGAGTAGGCTAATGACAAGTAGCCAAAGTGGCTTATTCTATAATCGCATGACCTTTCAACGCTACCATAATTTTCACGCTATTAAATGGCTTTTTGACTCTCAAGTATGTAATAACTTTAGACGCTAATTTTTAATGACTAAATAACATAACATGAACAGAACTTAATCATACAGAGTTTTAAGATTAACTATCAGTAAATGAAGGAGATCGGTATTTAGGAACACCCGATCACCCAAACAACAAGGCGATAATCTCCAAATAAATTCATAACTTATGCTCCAAATTAAAGGTTACCTGTTGATATTCCTCGTATCCCAATGATCGACTTATATTAAGCTCTCGAGAGCTCAAACCTTGAAGTTGACCCACATTAACTTTAGAGCTTGATTCTATGTTTCCCATTTCTTATGAACTGACCCTTATATCTAATTTCGTCGAATTTTCTTCGTGTCTATGAAAATTAATGATTTGATATTCCTCAGCTGAAGCATACTTGGTACGAACCGCTGAGACCCTCGAAACCTTCGTACTAACAGAGCTTTTGATTGGATAAAAGATTCTTTGATACACGACTCCTTGAGTTTCACCAATGGGTGATCACTTTATATAAGCTCCTTCTAAACGGTGATTCATCAACAAAACAAAAATGGCTGACACAGACTCTGATACAGGCGATCGAGATCAAAGAACGTCACGTGAAATAAATGGTAAGTATTTGAAATTTGGCGGTGAATTGTGATCCAGCGAAAGCCAGAGGGATTTTAAACCTTTAACAAATAACTGGAGGCTAAAATAGTTAAAATTTCCTACTACTCTTTTGTTGTTTCATGTCTCAATTACCGTAGTTTTCGTAATTTGCGTTTTCAGCCCACTCTCGATCGACTTTTAGGATGTTAGACTTACATCTGTGGCAGTTGTTTTCCCTGGTCTTCATTGTTCTAAAATACATATAGGAATCGCGATATTTTTTACATTGTCTTTCGAATGGATATGATTGATTTCATAGCTGTCCTTTGTATCTTTTCGATCTAAGCTTACGAAATAAATATTGATGTCGGCATAGCTTCTCAGAATTTGAATTACCAAAATATATACTCGATATTACCAAGAATAAAAAGGCTTTCTCTGAAAATTAGTTAACTTTAAATAGAGTCTTTGAACTAATAATGTACTATTAACTCCCTAAAACTAACGTTCAGCTCAGTTTAAAGTCTTACCAACTGGTAAGCTAATATTTTAGTGGTAGTAAGTAACAAGGAGTTGTCTGGTTGCTATGGATGCATGTATATTTTGCTATTAAAAATTATTTTGGTCAAGACAGGTGGGTCTTAAAGGGCCATAAAATGCCAACCAAAAGTCAAAATATGAGTCAGATTTGGTTTCTGTGACATAAAACAACCAGGAGAACTGTCTAGTGTTGATGCACTGTGGCATGAATTGATTGGAGTGCTCCTATTGTTCCTGGATGTGATGGTAGTCCAATGCATGCTACTCTTTCCAAAAGGTTGCCAGGTACCCTTAAAAAATCTGGCATAATGAGTTACACTCCAAGTTGGAGCAAGACACTGTTATCTGTTAATCGCTTCAAAGCTTCAACACTGATCCCCCTGGCAACCCCATGGGCATTTGAAATTTTGAAGATTGGTTAATTCATATCCCTCTTCCTCCTCTTCCAGGCCAAAATTTTGTTCCTAAGTCTCACTCAAGCCAAATCTTTTATTCACTATTCTTTGTGTGATTAATGAATGTTGTAGAATTTAGTAAAGTCACATGTTAGTCTAAGCATCATTCTACAATGGTTAAGTTTTCTCTTCTATGCCATTCCCTCGAAAAATGCAGACCCTTTGCCATAAAATTGCTCCTTTAGAATTAAAATATGTGTACTATGCTGAAAAGACTTGACACTCCGGGTTTTAATTATTAGCTCACCCAAAGTTCAAATTCCCACTCCCCAGGCACAGATAACAGTCAAATTCAAATTTATTGGTGCATTTATTAAGGGCAAAGGTTCTTGCCAACACAGCATAATGACTTGGTGGCTAAGTCTTGAATGCTGACTGTTCTCTCAGGGTCAATTGAACAAACCATGGGACCAAGGTGCCTGCCCCTTAAACAAATTTTTGCAAATATTACCCATAAATTAACTAGTTTATTTTATATGTCCAAATATAGTTTCTCACATTAACATGATTATTTTCTCATTTTGAACAAACATTTCAGAACAAAAACCTGAAAGTAGCCAAGAGGTACAGAGTGAGGATGGAGATGATAATCTTAATTTTGAAGATGCAAGGGAAGGAAGAAATGATGAAAGCTTTAGTGACAGTGATGAGGTGGAGGATGAACAGCTCATGGTGATAGAGACTCCTGAAGGATTGACCCTTGTAGAACCGACAGAAAACTCATCTTTTTACATTGTGCAGGAACATGAAGGACAGGAAACCCCTCCAGGTACATTTTATAAACATGGTGCTTTTCAAATAATATTTGCAACAATAATATTTGCAAACAAAGAAATATTATTTCTTTGTTTGCAAATGTTTCTATCCCACTTGGAATTTGATTTTGCTCTGTCTGAAAACACTCCAAATTTTAAAATAATCATGGTAACCAAACATTATAAAGCATGAACCTCTCTGATAGAAAAAAGAAGGATTGGCCCTTTTTTTAAGGTGTCATTTTACATGTACTATATCAAATAATTCTTGGGTAAAAATTACCTAGACTTACCTTAATTTTTAGAATCAGGTGTTGAGTCCAGCAATAAAAATATGTAAAAAGAGGGTATTAAATTGTTTGAATTTTATGTTACTTTATTTTAGTTGTCATATGTGAATGATACATGTATATTAATACTTGCCAATTATGCGAACAATATGAGTATATCAAAAAGCTGTTTAGGTAAGTCTTAGAAATACATTTGTACAATTATATGCTCTTCAAAACTCTCTCTTTTCATTGAAGTGAATAATCTTGTTCTTCCAATCCAGAGATAAATTTGCAAATTTCAAACTGTGGTAAAAGAGGAATGTTTAAAATCTCATTTAGTGAAATTTTAAATATAGGATTTCAGACATAAGTAAACATCAGCATAGGCTAATCAATGGGCTTTTTTTTCTTTCATTTTGTTCTTGAGAATTCATTTTAGTTTCCTCTTCATGACAGGAATGCCTCCTGAGCCAGAAACCTCCCAGGATGTCAGTTTATCTGAAGAACTTCTAATGAACATCCAAAGATTGAGAAGAAGCTCAAGCCCAGAGCTCCCTGATACGGTAACGAAGCTTGAAACTCCTGAAGGCTGTAAAGTTTATCTTGTTGGAACTGCTCACTTTAGTAAGGAAAGCCAAGATGATGTGGCAAAGGTAAATACCAAATGACTTAAGTGCCACTCCCGCTAAAAGCAGTCCACTCGACTTCCTGTCCAAAAAAACTTTCCTTAATTTTTTTCCTTTGAAAAGGGTTTAGGACACATATTTCAAAAATAATTTGGTTATTTTCCAATTCTCTTTTTTTGCCTCGTCACAAGCGAAAATTGACTTTTGGCTAGACCACCCGTGTAGACAACGATCGCAAGTGTAAATTTCACAGCTTTTGTCGAGTACGCTGCGACTGCAACAGTGTAGCTCACGGAATTTTCTCTTGCTTTAAGTTACCTGCTATATTCTGTCAGTTCACAGACAAAATATGAAAACTTCCCTTGAAATTCTATTTACACCAGCGTGATCAGAAGAGACCCTTCCCTTCGACCTTAACTTGCATATCAAAAATTAACCAATTTAAAACAAAGAATTCTCAAAATGCAGGCGTAAATTGGGCTAAAAGACATATTGGAGGATAGCTTATACACCAAAGAGGTTACCGATTACCTCAAACCCGCAGGTATCTCTAGCTTTCATCCACTGTCATCTTGAAAACAACGCAAATCAATGTCTTTGCTTAAATGCGCACGTGTCTAAGCTCATTTGCATAATTCTGAAAAATGACCAAGATATGTCTTTGACCATTTAAACTTCACTTGTTTGTCTTCTACGTAAAGTATTTTAGGTTTTCATAAAAATTAGATGGAAAATAAATTCGATTCATCCTAAATGTTGCACAAACATGATCAGTCGTAAAGCTTGCATGACAAAGTAAACAAAGGCGATCGAAAGGCGCTTCCTCGATGATTTTCCCTGAATCAGGTCAATAGCCATGTACAGAGATCAAAATTAAAGAATTCGATGTGGCATTCTGATCATTGCAGACATACTGTGTTGCTTAAAAGGACACACAAACAAGTTAAAATACATGTACATTACGGTGTTATTTACAAAAGAACCTTCCACAAGAATTCTTGCAGCTTCTACCGAGGTTTAGCACATGGAATGCAATCAAAAGGCCCTCCTTTCCGAACATTTGCTGCCATCATTAGAGATTTTATGTTTTTACAGTCCACAAAGTTCTTGAGGAACAAACTTAATCTTTCCCTTCGAAGCAAATTCAGCCTGGTATGTTGCATGACGTGATTATGCTAACCAGTCCATTCATTCCATGACTTGTTTCGCATGTATGTAAATTGAAACTTATAAGTACGGTAGTTAAATAAATGTAACGAATTAGAACCAAAAGTTACAAATGAACTGAAGTAAAAGAATTGGGGATGGTATTTGAGCTTACATTGGTCTACCTTCACCCCCCTGTTCAATATTTTTGAGTGAGTGAAGGTTCTAGCATACATCAATCCACCCCTCTCGCTTTAGATAAGTCTGTCACCCACGTGTTTGTTTAGTGGAGAGGAGAGGGTCTTCAGTTATTGATATGTTTTGAGAAATTTATTGCACAAAATGTCTACATGTTTCATGGAAAGCAAAGATTGTAGTGGGTGTGGGTATTTAAGTGGAGTCTCAGCCCCGATATCTCTCCTGGAATGCCAGGATGACGTATCAAATCATTTGAAGTACTACCATCTATCCAGCGAAGTCCTCGAGTACAACTTAATTTTGCTTTGTTCTGGTCATTTTGGCCTCGAATTGGAAAAAATACAACAGATGTTTGTATGTTCTAAACATCAGAATCCTTTGGGAAAACACTGGAAATGCAGTATAAGTACTTGTTAGCATCCAGAGCACAAAGGAAAATGTGAGGCAGTGAAAATAGGCTGAGTACGAAATAATCTTTAGGCTCATATACCTTGACTTTGTACTTATTAATTACCAGAGGTATTAAATTAGTAATTACCAAGGTTTGCATCACATGACGTGTCAATTAATTAGCATAATCACAGACTGTATTTGCCTGGCTGGTTTTGATAGTGGCAGGAAAAGGTTAAATTTGTCGCACAATAGCGTTGAGGACTGTAACAACATAAAATCTCTAATGATGGCAGCAAATGTTCAGAAAGGAGGGCCTGTTGATTGCATTCCGTGCGCTAAACCTCGATAGAAACTGCAACAATTCTTGCTGAAGGTTGTTTTGTAAATAACACCGTAACGTACATGTGTTTGTGTGTCCTTTTTAAGCTGCACAGTATGTCTGCAATGACCAGAATGCCAAATTGGACTCTTTAAGTTTTATCTTCTCCACTCTGTAGGTGGCTATTGACCCGATTCAAGGAAACTTATCGAGGAAGCACCTTCCGATTGCCCTTGTTTACTTTGTCATGCAAGCGCTACGACTGATTATGTTTATGCAACGTTTTAGGATGACTCGCAATTTATTTTCCATCCATTTGTAAAGAAAACCTAAAACACTTTACACTGATGATAAACAAATGAAGTTTGAATGGTAAAAGACATATCAAGGGTCATTTTCAGAGTTATGCAAATGAGCTTTGACATGTGCGCTATTAAATAAAGACATTGATTTGCGTTGTTTTCAAGATGATGGTGGATGAAAGCTAGAGAGATACCCGCGGGTTTGATGCAATCGGTAACCTCCTTGGTGTATAACCTATCCTCCGATATGTCTTTTTTAGCCAGATTTACACCTGCATTTTGAGAATTCTTTGTTTTAAATTGGTTAATTTTTTATATGCAAATTAAGGTTGAAAGGAAGGGTTTGTTCCGATCACACTGGTATGAATAGAATTTCTAAGTGAAGTTTCCATATTTTGTCTGTGAACTAACTGATAACTGAATAGAGCTTGTAACTTGAAGCAAGAGAAAATTCTGTTAGCTACACTGCTGCAGTCGCAGCGTGCTCAACAAAAGCTGTGAAATTTACACTTACGATTGTTGTCTACACAGGTGGTCTAGCCAAAAGTCAATTTTCGCTTGTGGCGAGGCAAAAAAAGAGAATTGGAAAACAACCAAACTATTTTTTAAAAGTGTCCTAAACCCTTTTCATAGGAAAAAAATTAAGGAAAGTTTTTTTGGACGGGAAGTCGAGTGGACCACTTTAAGTGGGAGTGGCACTTAAATCAACAACAATTTTACTGACAGTCCTCTCCAGACATAGAAGTGTGGGTTACTGATCAGGTAGACTCTTGTGGTACATCACTATTGTGGATTTTCTGTTCATATGAGAGATTGCTGAATTCCTTTCCAAAAGTTCTAGTTGACTGAAACAAACTGCTGCTGTTGAACGTAGACCATCAATTACTAAATTTTACTTCTGTACTGAAATTATATATGACACAAAGTAACAGTGATTTTTTAAACAACAATATTTGTTATAAAATAGCAGAAAAGTTGTGACAATGATTACTTTTTTGCAGACTATTCAAGCTGTCCAGCCTGACATAGTGCTAGTTGAGCTTTGCAAAAGTCGAGTGGACATTCTTAAATATGATGAAGAATTTTTACTCAAGGAAGCAAAGAATATAGACTTGCAAAAGCTGAGACTTGCTATTAAACATGTAAGTACACTGTGATGCCATTATATATCACGAAAACCACAATGTGCATGTTTGATTTTATGATAGGATTGCACTGTATGTGTACTTGTGAACTATTCCTGGTCGTGTGCATAGAGAGGTAAAAAAGCAACTCTGGTGTTTATGACCTAACCATTTGTACCCACAGAAATAATAACAAATGTGTTAAATTTAAATATAATTGCATCTTCATAATGGGAATTGAACCGAGTGGAATGCAAGTACAGATTTCAATTTGGATTTAATTAAATGGTAAAACTACAATAACAGAAAGAGAAGGGCCCACCTTGCCTCTTTGGTTAGCCAATCGTAAGCAATATTTTCTCCTTTTTTCTCAGTTGTAGAGCCAAGGGTTTTATTACGGGCCAGGAATTTTGTTAGATCATACCCTCTAATCTGAGAGAAAAATTTATTCATTTTGTACACTACAATACTCTGTAGTTTCTGCATATATATAAAAACATGATTGACTTATTCAATTTAGGAACTATGCACATGATTTTTCCATGATTTTTTTTGCTCTTAGAGTGGGGTAATAGCTGGAGTGATGCAAGTTCTTTTACTTAGTGTGTCAGCGCACATAACCAAGCAGCTAGGAATGGCCCCAGGTGGAGAGTTTAGAGCAGCTTATAGAGAGGTAAGATTAAAACAGTTTTAACATGACTAGAGTGATGAGTGGAAATATTGTGCTAGTGATTGTGGTCTGCAAGAGTTACATTGTATCTAATTTTATAGGCTAGGAAGATACCAGGATGTCAAATTCATTTAGGAGATCGTCCCATTCAGGTACAGGATACATAAATTTGTTTCATGTACAATTTTGTGCCATGTAATATCCCCTTTGCCAATTTTTTCACTCTCTATTCTTGTGCCTGAAGCTTCTTGTGGTGTGATGAAACTGTAAATTTACCAAACAAAGGATGTTTTTTTTTACCAGGGTTTTCCTTTAATGCCACTGTTTTTTGAGAAAGGTGACTGGGTTAATGTAGTGTATTGTTGTACTTAGAGCATGATTAGATTACATTGTACATTAATTTGTGTGAGACACTTGTAAACAGTTATACTAATGGTACCTGTCTTTCTCCTCAGGTGACACTTTCTAGGGCAATGGCTGCTTTGAGTATATGGCAAAAAATGAAATTAGCCTGGCATCTTATGATGACTAAAGATCCAATTAGGTATGGGTTGGTCACTTGTATATGTAGATCTTTAATATAAGATGTGGTCTGTTTTAGATGGAGACTGATCATAACCATAATTATTTCTACACACCACAGTAACTCCTACCCTAATCAGAGTAACTAATGTTATAAGATTCTACAGGATCTTGATCCTGGTCCTATGGGTTCCTGTGCAATGTCTATCCACAGAAAATTAACAAAAGCTGTGTAAATTAATGGTGAAGCATACGTGTTATGTCTTGTGGGAGATGCAGTGGTCTTGAGGTTAACATAATGGATTGTGTAGAGTTTGATGTCACATTGCCTCTTTAGCAAAAAGACAATAAAAAGAAACAATCTGGATTTGTATTAACAGTCTTCTGTGTCAACCATTTCAGATCATGTGATGATTTATTCCAGAGGTTGCAACTTCTGTTTGTACATATTTTTCATGCACCCTCTGCCACATGTTATAAATTGCTCCTCCCGAGGAACCTAACCTGTCAAATCTATCAATGCTGGATTCATCACTGTATGATCTCAATGGGGTGTCACTAGGGATGACTGAATGGGAAGGGTAGCCTGCCATGGCCTAGTTTCCCATCCAGAGGGGGGCAGGGGTAGCAACACTCCCTCTGCCATTACTCTAACTGTGACATTTTAGGAGGTGTCAGGCATTTTGTTTATAGCACTGATTGATATTGATAACCTTATCAGTGGGTTCAATATTTGTAATTGTTTTCTCGTTGTGAACTTTTAACGCTGAGCATGGGTTTCTTTAAGCGTTCTGCCTTTCTATTTCGCAGCACAGAGGACGTAGAGAGATGTAAACAAAAGGACCTTCTAGCTGAAATGTTGGCTGAGATGACTGGAGATTTCCCCACCTTGTATAAAGTTTTTGTTTCTGAAAGAGATCAATATCTTGCAAGATCAATAAGATTATCTGCCATGCCAATTGAAATCCACAATGCTGATGGAGGTAAGTGACAGGTTTATTTATTTGGTAGTATATCATCACTGTGAATTTCCATTTTATTTAACTTTGTCCATTTTATGGCTTTTGATGCCTCAGCTTGTTTCATTTTTATTTGCCTTGATTTGCTTCTGGTCACCGCGTGCACCTCTGTGTTCTGGTCATGAAAAATAATATAGCTTTGGCCATTTAGCCATCCCTCTCACAAAACACTTTTGTATAAGTAAGAACATTATTTAGAGAACACAATTCATTGTGTAATATTAACCTTTGCTGTGAGCTTGTCGCACGCGTTGTTGTTATTGTATGCAAGAATTTCAACCAGTGAATTCAACTTGGAAACGTTGCATTAGTTTGAGTGGCTGCAAAACCAACTTTTAATCGAAAGGTACCACAATACATTGAATAAGCTCAGTAGGTTCTAAAAAATAAAAGGAGAAAATGAGTGCAAATGCTGAACTCATGATGCACAAACACTGCATCTCGAGACCGTTGAATGATTCAAAGCGAAGGTAGAGATCTGCTTTGTTCGTCCAGAATATGTTTCTGTGCTTTGGCAAAAAAAACTTCGTCCAACAGATTTCAATGTACGTTAACCACTGCTTAGTGCTACCTCACGAGGAGTATTTACGTGTACCTGCCTGTGCTTCCCATAATGAAGGACCTCTGCCACAACTTCGTGTTCCTTTGCTTATAGTTAGTTGTTTCAAAAACTTTACTTACTGGTTTCTTGTGCTGTTGCAGAACCTCAAGGAGTTGTCCCTAGTGTTGTGGTGGGTGTAGTCGGAATAGGACATGTGGACGGAATTACTGATAATTGGGAAAAGGACATTGACGTGAAAGAACTACTAAGGTAAGCTTTTGTTTTATTTCTTGGGTTATAAAACCATTTCGTCTTCAAAAGCATGTGGGATCTGCGCGAGTAACATTCCCTGTGATTATACATAGCAGACCTTGACTCCACGTTGAAAGGCGTTCTTCACTAACCGTTACAGATTGCCTGCAATGTAAGTTACCCCATGTGCAATGTTATTGGAGTCTTAAGAGGGCTCAGTTTTAACCATTGTGGCCTGGGGTTTTATCCTTGAGTGTAAGAAAGTAGTTAAATGAGAGATGGGTTTCCTTTTGTGTCGGGTGTCAACCTTACGCGAACATGGTTTTTCAAACTATGAGACAGAACCTTTTATTTTCTTCCCTCGGTTTCGTTTGGCGAGGTGGCCCGAAAGCGATGCGTATGAATCACGCAAGCCTCGTGGGTACAGTTCCATCAAATCTTGAATACCATGCGCTTCCAAAGGCTGGATATCACACAGTGTAGGCTGGTTTGCAGCACACACGCTTATCCAACGTGAGAATAGTGTACTCAATGAAATGTTTCTTTCACTTCTTCCAGAATTCCAGAAGCAAGCAGAGCAAGTAGGCTTATACGCCTTTCATTGAAAGCTTTTGTAGGGATTTTCCTTGCGTGGGGGGTTTACAAACTGGGAAAGTACACCAGAATAGGCTCGTACATTCCATACTGGAACTGAATAACAATCATGAACTTGGTGATGTGAGCGAATATGCTTTAAAAATTGGTGAAAATTTAAATGTATTTATTCCTTCCCAAGATAAAAAGAGGGATTAGAAAGTGAAGGACTGAAACTATTGTTAATCTTAAAGGTTGACTTTTACATTTTCTCAAAAGAATACATTCAGTATTCTAAGAAAATCTAAACCCTTTTGAGAATTGTTCTCACCATCTGAACGAGAAGGACTTGCATGCTCTGAATTGATGAGAAGTATACAACATCAAGGTTTTTTTGGAAGAAAATTTAAAATAGAACTTTTAGGAGTAAATTTTAACATATCTTACTTTTAGTGTCACCACTACTAGAAATTTAAAGATAGATAAAAGTTGTGCTGCTATTAAATTATATTACTGTGTGATATACATTGGTTCTTGACGAACATTACGCACACCTTTTGAAAAAGATTAAGATTTAGTAAAATTTTTGAGTGTTACTTTTTGTCCTGCACACGTGATCAATTAAAAATATCATACGTGCACTCTGAGAACACTCTTGTTATTATTCCTCACTGTATGTCCTCTAGACAGGCGCAGCCGTTTAATCCTAGTAGCGTGAATGAATCCCCCCTCCGTGCTGAGTCGGATGGATTTGAAAACGCAACTGATTTGTCTACACTGGAAAACGGAAGCACTGTTTCCCGTCCACGTTCCAACGATCACCAGTTGCCAAAACAGTTGAATGCACCCTTAAGCATGCGCAAGTGAGGCTCGATTATCAACAGCGGGCTGGGAAGTAGGCTCACGTTCCTCTGATTAAAGAGCGGACTCGGGGAAAACAGCATGAAAATCTAGTCTAGCGTTTTAAGAAGAACCGCGTAGTTCACCACCGAATGCAAAGAGCTCTGACGTTAAGTAAATATCTGTTTTTTTTGTTGTTTTTTTTTTCGTTTTGGGTGTACCCTAAGCGATCAGCTATTTTTTTCCTTTAAAGAGCTGACATCAGAAGGGATCGCATAATTTTGTTAGACTTAACGCATGTCGAGTAGTACTTTTTTAACGGTACGGGTGCGGGAAGAGCCGATGTGTTGAGGAAGTGAAAGACTAATGTTTTCTGTAGTACAGGGTCTGCTTAAGTTCATCAAGAAATAAAAAATTCACGGCTGTACTTTGTGATACCACAGACTCGTAAGAATAGTGTTATCGCCGAGAAGATTCTAAGGTTTTCTGACACGGTACTTAACAGAACGTTTTTATTTCAAGGTATTTTAATTATCTTGTCAAGCACAATGTCTAATTCCAGAACCTTCCTATTTGTTTGCCGAACGAGGCACTTCAGCGCAACAAATGAAACACTCTTCGTCCCGATATCAGTGTGGAGGTACCATACACTATTTTCCAACCTTTTCACTTCAGATTTGGGTCTCCACGCCTTCATCACCCTCTTTTTTATTGTTGTTTTTTATTGTTGTTTTTTATTGTTTTTTATAGTTGTTTTTTATTGTTGTTTTTTATTGTTGTTTTTTATTGTTGTTTTTTATTGTTGTTTCACCTCGCACTCCAGTATACAGCTGGATCGAGCCACTTTGTGAACATAATCTGCAACGACCTCCGGGATGTGCAGGCATAGGGTAAAATATAGACTGGACTAGACTATTTTTTTAACTATTTTTTTGACGATTTTTTGGACCATTCTATAAGTGGGGAGGCACACCTTTAATACTCAGGGAGGGGTGGGTGCAGTCGACAAGTACTGAGGGAGGGGTGGGGGAAGAATGTTATTACTCAGGGAGGGGTGACAGGTGGCTGTAATTGTAAACACTACTTGTTAATGGAGGTTTTACTCGATCATAATTATTGATTGTTTTTAAACTGGCGCGCGGAAAAAAATTTAGTAGTGAACAATAAAGACAATAGAGTGTTTATGTCTCGGAACTATCGGTCTGATAGTTGCCCCTTGGAAATTTGGAGTTTGACTAATGGTCGTGGGTACAAGTCGTGGGTCGTGGGTGTGGGTGTGGGTAAAAGTCGTGGGTGTGATTAATACTTAACAATAACAGAAATCATTTAAAATTTTAGTTATAATAATACATAAATATTATACAACCCTTGTCATTGTATCAGCTCGGTTTAGTGAGCCTAATATTTCATTGATTTCATCCAACAGAATTAGTTAATTTCAGCCCAAAAGAAAAGTGAAACCAAAGACAAAGCCATTATTTGCAGGATGATGTAATCTCTTAAAATGAGGGTCATTCCGAAGAGTTTGAGGAGTTTTGTTCAGGTAAAACGCTTGATCAACACACAAAAAAATAATCTTACACTGAAAAGAGAGAAGTGTTACACTTAAAAGAACAACGTTTTCAGGACATGAAAGAAGCTTCGAGGATCAGAAACACGGCTATTGGCCGTGTTCTTGAATTAAAATTAAATTGTGCTCTCAGTGCCGGTTAAAAATAAATGAAGTTTCAAAAGTAAAAGTATATCGCTCTGCTGGTCAGGGAAAATAAAGCTTGTATTGATCAATGACATTCAGACAAAGAGCCGAATGCTTTATCTCCGTATCGCGTACCATTTAACCCGCATCTAAGAAAAAAAAGTGAAGTGAAACAGCGAACTGTTGCAAGATAAGCCGATATATAGATAGCAACGTTGCATCGTTAGTCGCAGGTCTGGAGATGTTGGCTCCAAGGTTTTTCAAAGACACGAAAATGTAAAACCTCTGGTATCCAGTGTGCGGTACAATCGACAACCGGAAATCGCAAGCCAATGTTAAATTGGTCACGACAACTGGCATCGGTGACAAGAAATTAAACTGGCCGGGTCCATTTAACTGGCCAGGTCCTTTTCTAAATCATAAAATAAACTAGATATGAATAATTATTGAAATAAGTAAATTAATAAATAAAGAGGTTCTAATAATTTCAATTTTTAAACGATTCATTTCTTATCTGACAAGACCAGACTCTGCAGAGTTGCGAAATGTGACGTACTCAAGAAACATACGTTTCATTGTTCGTCGAGAAGTATTCCATTACTTCACGGTAACTGATGACATTCATGTTTCCCGTCTTGTTTTGAGATGCTTACAAGATAAACTTGTGGAAAAGAAGAATAACAACGGTTCAAGTCACGTTTCGCGAAAAAAGCTAGTCATTTCGCAATTTCCATGAAGAAAAGGCTATTCAACGTTCATGGCGATGTAACCAAATCACGTTTAAAACCAGCCAAAGGGCCCTTAAAGATCACGAAAAAACCCCTTTCCCCTACAAAAATAACAGTAATTGATTATTAGTAGTGGTACTATTAACATTATTAAATATGAGCTCTTAACCATTAATTGTTATGTATTACCCACACCCACGACTTTTACCCACACCCACACCCACGACCCACGACCATTAGTCAAACTCAAACAAGAGAAATTCCGAGATCCGTGTTAACGAGACACCTGAGAGAATATTGCTTTGTACGATTGTACCAAAAATGATTTCATATAGTGAACGTACAAACGTTAAAATTGCGATAGCGCTTGTGAATTCTATAGTTGCGGCTTAAGTCAAGGGCCAACGAACGAAAATTCTGTGATCTCGTCTGATAACGTCAATGACAAAAGAAAGATAGATAAATCTGGTAATTACACAAAGGAAAACTGATGGTGCACAAGTCGACTCAAAAGGCGCACGCATACCCTTTGCCAGACTTGTAACTCAACAGTGGAGGATCGTAAACGCGATATTTTCAATAAGAATTAAAGTCCAGTGTTTACGTGGCAGTTTCGCTTTCGCATGGCTAAAAAATTAAAGAAACGCCGCGGCCCAGCGTAAAATGTTGATGTAGGAGAAGTCAGTCGGAAAACCGATTAAAAGAATTATTACGATCGAGTAAAAGCTCCATAACCAGTAGTGTTTACAATAATACTCTCCGCCACCCCTCGCTCAGTACTTGTCGACTGCACCCACCCCTCCCTGATTACATGTAAAGGTGTGCCTCCCCCTTTAAAAAATCGTCCAAAAAATCGTTAAAAAATTGTAAAAAAAAAAAACGTCCAAAAAGTAGTCCAGTCCAGTCTTTATTTTACCCTATGCCGGATGTGCATACGGAAATAACGGGTCGCATGTTACCTCACGCGTCAAACAATCAGAGTTCACCATGTGTTACCACAAATTAAGTAATACAAAGTGAAACATCATCAAACAATCAAAGTTCACCATGTGTTACCACAAACTAAATAATAAAAAGTGAAACATCATTCTAGCATCTGCGTTTACTTCTTAGACTTACCGTTGGTTCAGTTACTCATTTCAATTAAAACCGACGAGATTGCTGTTGTTTATTTCTATCGTTTGCGGCTATCAACCGAAAGCAGCGAGCAGCAACGTACGTTCTGAGGCGAAATTGCATGTGGTAATAGGTTTATTGGGGAGTTGAAACCCTGCACTCAGGGCACTAAATTACTATATGAGCAGCCGAGGATAACAGGGAATTGTCAACGCCCTGTTTAGACATGATAAAGATGGTCAAATATTAATTTTGCTTTCAATTTCCGGAATCACGTGGATGATCGACCAGACTGGTGACGCAGTCTGAAGGATGGCAAAAGAGTTACAAACCTTAATTATCTGTGGTCTTTTTCTCTGTTTCAGCGTACAAGTACACGGGAACGATGGTAAGATAAATATCTTGAGTTTGTATCACCTTATTTGCTGCTTTCATATGGATTCCGCTTTGCGCATGGATGGATGTCAGGAGCTGCGAGAGTCAACTAATGTTGCAGATGATTTTAATCAGTTTTCACAATCTCTCGGATAATCAGACGAGATTTCATGGTTTCATGATGGGCAAACATTTCAGCCAACTGCGCCGAAATTTAAGTCCGTTCCATTTCGGAGCTAATTAACCTGACTGATTGCTAGCGCTCAATCTTCAAGCAAATGTAATGAGCTATTTAGCTCTGTCAGCACATTCACTCATTTGTATCTTCGGATAATTTGACTTTCAGGAAAGTTATTTTGTTTTTGATATGCCATATCATATGTTGATATGTCGAGGTTTTCAGTCGTATGGCAACAATAAGCTTGGCTGATGTGAGTCTTGTCTTTGTGTCATGTCTACCGTGATTTCCTCTTTATTTAGTGAAATTTATGTTCACGTTGCATATAAATTAGCTGATATTTCCTAATCTGTCAAAAGCGAACCTCACTCCCACCTACAGCCGGAGAATATTGAAGATATTGACACATGTTGATCGAAAATTTTATTCGTGTTAACTGTCAAATAATTTTTCCGTGTAGGATAGTTTTCCACGAACAATGATATTGTCGACCGTTCCGGTTGGAAGTCATTTCTAGCTGTGATCATGCTATGAAACAACATTTTTCTTTTGATTGAAAATAAAACGAGGACTCCTTCCTTAAAATAGGTTTGAAGTGAAAGATTTCATTATCGGGTACTTTGAAAAAAAATCCGTAATTTAGCCGAGACCAGACAAACCGTATTTGGGAAGTCAAATCATGGTTCGAAAGCCTGAGTGGAAACAAAATCTTGTAGAAATTAGAATATGTAATGCGTAAGCCACATCCGTTTTTGGGGGAGGCTGGGGAGGATCAGAAAAACGAGAAAAAAAAAAGAAACAACATAACACATTACTTGTCACAGTGGCAGAGGGGGGTGGGGGGAGCTAGCCCCCGCTCCATATCCCCCGACGAAAACAATAATTCACCCTTGGGAATACTGCTTTTGTTCAGTGTAATACGGGGTTAAGTGAAGATCTTTCCCATGATTAAACTGTTCAAAGCAAAGCTTTTGCTGAGATTTTCAGAGATAAGAGCTCCTCGCGACAAACAGACTGCCATATTCAGAATCAAAATTCTGCTCGCTTCGTCTTGCGAATAAGCAATAAGGTTGGAACCGGTTAGATTTACGCAAAGTTAATCTTAGTGCATTATGAAACGCCAAGAGAAAAAAAAAATGCAAGAGGACATAATGGGACCGTTATTTTCTCTTAGAGACGCTTTTTTGGCAAATATCAGAGAGTGTATTCGAAATTATACATAATTCGAATGCGTTCAGAAGCGACAAGCGAAGCTTAAAAGTCGAGAATACTTTAATCCTCAACGTGTTACGTACCAAGAGTTTTTATTTCAATTTTTAACTTTCTTTACCTTAGCATTGTACCGCGCTTTTGATCATATCTGCATCACGGAAAAGGCGCGTTATAAATTTTTAATTACTATTATTATTATCCTCAAATAGAGCAATTTTCCATGAGTGTCGGAAGTAATCTGAAATTGATTCGGGTTCGCTTTACTTCGCTCTGTGATCAGTTCAGAACACTATGTCACTCTCTCAGCTAATCGGATACAAAACTTAACCCTGAGGCGACTTCAACACTGGCATTTTCCCGCGCTTTAGACAGTGGTCTCGTTTTGACTTTGCACTCTCACTGGCTCTTTGTGATGTCTCCCCTCTATCTGACTAGCTGGTGTGATGACTTTGATTTTGGTATTACGACACCCGATCGAAATGCACTCTATCTTGCAGAATGTTCAAATTACAGTTTTCTCAATGAGTCAAACAGGGCGCAGACGTTTTACAGAGGTAAAAGATCCCTGTGCGACAGAACATTAACAACTGGTTGGTACAGATTTGGAGGAGAGGCTGGGCAACAAATGCCAGAATCTTGTGTTGACTTAAGACACTGTGGCACAATTGTACCAGGATGGCTAAACGGAACACACCCCATGGTGGAAGATGGAGCTGTCAAAAGGAAAGTGTGCTTCCATTCACCCAGCGGTAACTGCTGTAAATGGTCTACAGATGTCCTTGTCCGAAATTGTGGAGGGTTTTATGTTTACAAGCTTAAGAAGACACCCCAGTGTGACTTGCGTTACTGTGGCAACGGATCATACTCAGAGCAAGGTAGTTTTGCGAATTTCAGGATTACCATAACGATTCGCTTTCGCGCACTCGTTCCAATGAGCTCTCCCTCTCTAATAAGCGCCCCCCCTCTCGAATTTGGCTTTTTGTTAATAATTGTCTCATTGAGTAAGTGTTCCCATTCCAATAAGCACCCTAACTCCGTTTCAGTGACGGCACTGTTAGTGCCCATGCACATTGAGATGAACCATGGTCCATCTTGAGGCCTCGTTACCGAGACTGAGGTCTTTGTCTCACTCTCTCAACAATTATGTCCATGTGATCAGAGTACAACAGTTCCTCCCAACGAATGATCTCGTATTAAAATCTTGTGACAATTGTTTGACTAGTTCAGTGTTTTTGCCGTGAATGTTCCAATTTCGTTTTTCGGTCTTCTTGATTCTTTTCAATATAATTTCAAAGCTTGTTTCACACAATCTAGATTTGCTGTTTCTCAAAAACGAAAAAAACAAAATAAAAACAAAATAAGCGCCCTCTCTTGAATAAGCGCCCCCACTTGAGGTACCAAAATTGAATAGGCGCCCCGGGCGCTAAATCGAATCACTGAGGTGCAAGTCAATTTAGCAAATAGCAATTAGGCCTCCCGCCGCGAACTCTGAGGGCGAATGGTGCTTATAGTAGTTTTTAACACCTGGTAACAAGATATGATTTTATGTAATTCTTGGCTCAATCTTCCCTCTAGTGATTGCTGGTAATCGGCCACAGCTGAAATGTTTCTGGTAATAGCCACTGTTTGCAATTTCACTCTAAGGAACGAAAGCTAACTTACATCCCCTCTGACACATGAGAGGAGGGGTAGAGGTTTTGATGCAAGAATTCGAGAATATCTTAGCATTAATAGATGGTCTATTATGAATCTACAAGTTGAGAGAAAACTCAACGGTTACGCAAATTTAAAACCCTGCTCAGTTGGGACCGTAATATTACTCAATATCGGACAATTGCTTTTCAAAGAATCATGTTTTTCGACTTTCAAATGGACCTTAAAATAGGCGTTCTAACTCTCATTTTCCACTTACCACCATTTTCTCAAACTTCGCTTTCTTTTCTAGAATGTTCCACTTACAAGTTACTGAACGAATCAAACAGGGCGGCAACATACGAGCCGAATACCTTCATGTACCTTTGTGACAGAGCACTTTCTGGATGGTACAGATTCAGTGGAGAGGCTGGCTTTAAAATGCCTGAACACTGTGTCAGCAAAAAACGTTGTGCTACTTTTGCTCCTGGCTGGCTCAGTGGGGCTCATCCTACTTTAGCTGAAGGTGCTGTTGAACGCAGAGTGTGTTTCCATTGGTCAACTGACTTGAGAGGTGATTGCTGTTTGTTTTCAACTTTCATCAAAGTTCGCAATTGTGGAAAGTTTTACGTTTACAAATTGAGGCCAGTACTTATTTGTGCATTGCGATATTGTGGCAATGGGTTACCTTCAGAAGGTGAGAAATTCTCAAATGTAAAAATTTATGTTACATTGATAGAATTGTTAATTTTGTTTTAATTGTCCCAATTATTCAAACTTTATACGCTGCACGAAATTGGTTGACTGAGATGTCTTATTAGCCCTTTATCTTTAAACAACTTCGGCGTCCAGGTCTTCAAACATTTCATGATCTTTAAACAGTCCCTTTCACATCATTTTCTTGAAATATTGGGACTGTCGTGACAATGAACGATTGCGCATGCGTTATTAACCCAAAAAGTTTGATTGACAAGTAGAATCCATGTTGCCGTACGTCTGTTCAGTAACAGATCACAGATGACGTTAAAATGGTAAGAACAAAAAAGGGGGACACTGAAATGACCTTACCTTTGTATTCCTTCTTCCACTTTAGAGTCAACAACAGAGCCCGTAACGCCACATAGGACTGTGGACAGTCGAGTGTCACAAATAATGTCTTCCTCATCACAAGCTGGGAGAATGCATACAGGTATGCACTCACTTTTCTCGTAAGAGGCTCTCGGAAATGAACTGCACTGCTGCAGATTTTGCGGTTCAAATTTTTAGGGTTCAAATTTTCTTTTAATGTATTCTTTTATGAATATGGTAAAACATGTCGACTCAAATTCCTTTTTTTTAATGGTACTTACCACCATGGTGGATTGCAGAGTTCGGAAGCCGAAAAGGGACAATCCAAAAATATTTTTCAAATCCCGTAAAATATTTCAAATCGCAATATTTATTTTAAACTTACTGTCGAAAAGTTTGACAAATCCAAAGATATTTTGCAATTCCAAGAAAATATTTAGAAATCCAAAAAAATTTTTTCAAAATCCGAAAATATTTTGCGAATCCAAAAAAATTTTTTCAAATCCAAAAAAATTTTTTCAAATCCGAAAATATTTTGCAAATCCAAAAAAATATTTTGAGATCCAAAACAATTTTGTGTTAAATGGGAACACTAAGAACTGTAGTACGATCGAATCAGAGCGCGTGGCGCAAGCTGAAAGCAATCAAGACAACTTAACGATCGAGACAGTGAAAAAAATAGCTGTACATCTACAAAGGCGAACGATTCAAAAAAGACGCAATCCCTGATGTGCGTACTCATTTTGAACAAACTGAGACATTTCAGTATACACACTATAGTTCCTGTCACCCACAAGGAATTAAAGGAGACTTCATAAAAGGGGAGACCCTTAGACTTCTAAGAACAAACTCCTCTCAAACAATATTTGAGGAGAAAATTACAAATGAAGGGCATTTCCTAAAGAGAGGCTACCGAGAGGACCTCATTAGCATAACCCTCTCAGAAGTGAATTAAAAAACAGGAAATTAGCTCTTCAACAGAAACAAAAGACGAACTAACGAATCTTGCCTTTTGTGTTACACAATACCAACCATCAGTGCCAAACCTAAAGCAAATTATCATGAGACACTGGCATTTAATAGAAACACAACCACTACTCAACGAAATATACAAAAGTCCGTTTCTCGTATCTTACAAAAGAGGACAGTCGCCCAAAGACATACTCAATGGGGCCAAACTTTGAATAGGCTACTCTAAACACGCGCTGGGGAGTCGTGTAGGTCTGTCAACCCCATTTTACAACAATTTCTCGTCTAACTATTTCCCGAACAGTGTGTTCTGAATGAAGGTGGTTTCTTCTTTGTAACCCATAGTGACGTAGCCTTCTCTTCAAAGTGCTCACGTTCATTGAAATCCCATGGTATTCTGCCAGAAAGTGAACAATGGTTTCGTAACGAAATCCCTTATTAAAGTAATGTTCTATAGACAATCTTTCGTCTCCCGAGCTGGACAACACGCTTTCCTCTTCACGCCATTTTAGTGTCCCACAACAACGGCAGAATGTTTCATTGTTCCCACATTCTCTTCCACATTTATGACAGAACATGTTCTATCCTCGTTCCTTCGCCATTTTGTATGCGGGATGATGCGGAATATGGCAAGAAAACGCCGGTGTAACGCTGGGTGACTGCTGGCGCAAATAGCACGTGACAAAATATTTTTATGGATTCGCAAAATATTTTCGGATTTTGAAAAAACTTTTTTGGATTTCTAAATATTTTTTTGGATTTGCAAAATATCTTTGGATTTGTCAAACTTTTCGACAGTGAGTTCAAAATAAATATTGCGATTTGAAATATTTTTCGGGATTTGAAAAATATTTCTGGATTGTCCCTTTTCGGCTTCCATAGCAGAGGAAGGAGAGAGAAGCACTTCTGTTCCTTCTTTCATTTTAGAGTCGACAACAGATCCCGTAACGCCACACAGGACTGTGGACAATCGAGTGGCACAAACAACGTCTTCCCCAACAGAAGCTGGGAGAATGAACACAAGTACGCACTCACTTTTCTCGTAAGAGGCTCTCGGAAAATGAACGGCACTGCTGCGGATTTTGCGGTTCAAATTTTTAGGGATCAAATTTTCTTTTAATGTATTGTTCTGTGAATATAGTAAAATACAGAAAAAAAAAACCTGAAATTGTAAAACAGGCTGTTTATAAATAGAGTCTTGAATTGTCTGGTTGGTGGAAGTTACAAATATGAACGTGCAGTAAATTAATGTAGTACCTTTCTTTTATAAGCACTTTCCAGTTACAGTTTTGCCCCGTCTGTGGGACCAAACAGAATGCCACCGTGAACAACGATCGTGGGGATAGTGCGAACTTTGATATCCACGTGAATAACTCACTAAAAATGTAAACACGCTGTAATCATAATTTTCTGCTGATTCTTTTTTTAGCATCAACAACTGTTGCATCAGCAGAAAACACCAAATCAAATAGAGGACAAGTCATGACAAGATCTTGGCCGACAACTAACTTTACTCAATCCACGTTGTTTACACGAGAATTACTATCAACTGAAAGACCTTTAGTAGGTAAACACCGTGGTAGCCGCGTTGCAATTTCCTTTGTTTGGATTTAGTTTGCATCATGATCCTGAAGATTTATCTCGAGTGCACTTGCTAAATGTTCTCTCCACGTAAATCCGTCATGTATTTCCTTTCCTTTTTCCTTCCCTTTTCTTTCTTTCTTTCATCCTCTTTTGGAGCGTTAGTTCTGTGTCATAGCCTATAACAGATGCTGTGGCATCATTGTCAATGTGTTTGACACTCGCGCAAAAGGGTCTGGATTCGAGACCTGACTGGTTGTACCGTATTTATTCGATTAAGCGCACAGGGCGCTTAGTTAATTTTTGGACTTTCAGGTTGGGCGCTTATTCGAGGTGGGTGCTTATTCGAGGCTGAGCGCTTATTGAATTTTCACCATTTTCAGTAAGTAAAAAATTTATTTTGTAACAAAACAATAAATAAGAACAAAACATGACAAAATATTAAAGCATATAAAAACTGTTTATTGTTCGGTTTATGCCCAGGACTAACAACTCATTGTTTGGTCCTTGCAGAAGTCTCTTTTAGCTATCATAATTCTCAATCAGCTTCAATGTCACCGTCGTATTTTATTATTCTTTTGGGGGGGGAGGGGAGATGGGCGCTTATTAGAGGTTGGGCGCTTAAAAAGTACTCTTGGGAGTAGGGTGGTGGGGGTGGGCGCTTATTGGAGGCTGGGCACTTATTAACTTTTTCTACCTTCAGGTTGGGCGCTTATTCGAGGTTGGGCGCTTAATCGAATAAATACGGTATTTATGTTGTGTTACCGACACTACTCTCTCTCAGTGGCAATGGGAATTAACCAGCGAACTGCCAGGGAAACCTAATGAATCCATGCTGTCGTTTACCCGAGATGGGCCAGTGCAACACACAGGACCTGAGTTCTAGGGATAGTCTCAGTCGCTTTTTAGATAAGAAACCATAACAATGCAATACAAGCTCTAGTCCGAAGGCCACACAAACCCAGCTTAATCGAAAATATTTGATGAGCGAAAATTAAGAATATGATCGGCTCATTTTCCGAACTTCACCCCCATCGACTGATTCTAAAAGTATAGGCTTTGGACGACAGAAAATGTGTCGTTGTTCGCGGTGTTTATAATTGTCTTTAATCATGCACCTTGTTTCTTGGATCTTCTTTTGACTCACTCGCTTTCGGCTTTGTTCATTTATGCATTTTTCAATCTTTATTATAAATCTATTAATCAATAAATTGCTTGTAAGAATAACCGTATATGAAAATGAGGGGCTTGATTGTTACGTTTTTCTCCCTGGGGTTGAAATCATCGAAAACCCGTCGATCATATATTTTTTTTGTTTCATAGAAGAATCAGCCTCCAGAATTCCTTTCAAAATAATCTGGGGATTCGTCGGTATACTTGGATTAGCCGTATTCATTACGTTCATTGTTATTTTTGCAAAACAAATCAGACGGAAGAGAAGAAAGAATTTAAACAAGGTATACTTGCATATTATGGTGTATTTGCTTTGATTTCTAAATTTTGACGTGGCTACTTCGTGTTTTCATTAGATCACGACTGTTCTGAGTGGCGCTCTTGAAAGCTCTCTTTCAATTCTCTTTTTATTTGTAGGGGAAGATCGTTGAAAATGATATTCACATGGCTGAAGTTACGACAGACATAATCAACCATTTAAGAAGTCTTGGCCGGCAATTTTCTACAGGACAGCTAGATAGACCGATACCCCGCGCGATCATAGACGAAGTATTGGTAGTTGATAATGAGACATATCTAGAGCAAATGGGAAGTGATCGAAATTGGGAACTTCCTCGAGAAAGACTGAAAATAACAGAAAAGAAACTTGGTGAAGGAGAGTTTGGGGTCGTGAGAAAAGGAATCTATACAAGGAGAGATGGACAGAAACTGCCTGTTGCTGTCAAAATGTTGAAAGGTTGGACAAAATGAAAAGTTATCGGTGATAGTTCGCCCTCCAAACTTACGCGAACCTAAGTGCTTATAACAAGTACGTTCAAGTCAGTCAGTCAGTAACTTTGTTATCGTGTCAAATCTTCTAGTTGACCACAAGTGGTCTACTAATAGGGGGACACTTGGGCTCAAGACCTTCGGTATGATATGTTT
Organism: Stylophora pistillata; assembly: GCF_964205215.1. NCBI lineage: Eukaryota > Metazoa > Cnidaria > Anthozoa > Scleractinia > Pocilloporidae > Stylophora > Stylophora pistillata. The sequence continues at coordinate 18,476,578 of NC_142527.1, read as the reverse complement.
ACGCATAAAAATTGTCTGTATAATCAGCTGTGTGTTTTGGCCGCACATACTCTATGGGATGGACACACTTTGGTAACCCATTACATACAATCGGTCGCAATTTAGACAGTTCTGAAGGTTAACCTTTTAAATAGACTATACTCAGAAAAAGAGGAAAACCTTTCGTGAATTTCTGCTAGATTGACTTATATTTTTTCCTTTTTTATCTTCGTTTTTTCTGCTCTTTTTTCAGCAGATAACACTGACGAAAAGCAGCGAATCGGTCTGATCCACGAGTTAGAAAATCTCCGGAAAGTCGGTCGCCATTCAAACATAGTGAGTCTTGTTGGGGCCTGCTCATTTGAAGGTAATGTAGGCTAATAAAGCTTTATAGGCAAGAACTGCTTTGTTTAACTCTTGTTATGTTCATATACCATTCCATATGTACGTAAGTAAGCTTATTTCGGCTATGAATACAATGATTTAAAGTTGTAGCAGTGACTTATCAGATATGATTGCGTTTACCCTTGTAGAGCGACAGAGTTTGATCGAGAAAATAGACATCACGAAAAGTTAAATGAATAAAGATCGGATCGAGTTTAATTAAAGTGACCTGTAAACCAAATTTCTCTCAATAAATATAAATAATTGAATATAAATGAATGAATGAGTGACTAAGTGTGGTAAACGTACCTACGGTAAATCTTATTGATATTTGTCGATAATGCATTTGTTTCTGTTCCTAGAACCCTTATATGTGGTTGTTGAATTTGTACCGGGGGGAAGTCTTGATCAGATATTGCATGACAGTCGAATTCCTGTCAGGGCGTTAGATACAAATTATGTCAACATCTGGTCAAAATTGTCCGAGAGGGAACTGCTACAAATTGCTTCAGATGTTTCAAACGGAATGCGCCACTTAGAAAGCAAATTGGTGAGTGCATGTAACACCTTTCGTGTTCAGTTGTATTCTTTTCTACGACCTTGAGAGTTTACCATAGTTTTGTGAAATTAAATATTTCGTGCAACCGCGCGTTCGTAAAAAGTAACGCTGGTTTCATTTAATGCTCCGAAAAAGAATTACTTGTATCGCCGCAATTTGAAAGAGTATAGCAGTTTCTTGCAATGGCCAGGTTCTGATCAGCCAGAGTACCTAACTTTTAAACCTGGACTTTGTTTCCGGACTCCGCATGGCATGCGGCATGCTTGTTCGTTACGAAGACATATATGTCTCGTTTCCACGATTCTAAGTTAAAGTTTTGAAACACACTTACGCTTCAGTTGACCTCCTGTGTCTTTCATTTGTCATGGCTTTAGTGTGTTCATAGAGACTTGGCTGCTCGAAACATTTTGATCGGCAAGGGACTGGTAGCCAAGGTGGCTGATTTCGGAATGTCACGTGACATTTCACGAGATGGAGTGTACATCAAGTGTACCGAGGTACATGAGCGGTTATGTCAGTTTTTTCAATTTCTTTAAGACTTATCATTTCTTCTGTCTATTAAAAAAACAACAACAACAATAACAACTTACCGTCATGTTCAAAAATATAGATAATGAAGGTTAGGCCTCGCTTACATTCTCCAACGCAAAATTACAGGGCAAAATCCCGTGGCTATGGATGTCATTAGAGGGTTTTAGAGGAATCTACACCACGATGTCTGATGTGTGAGTAACGGCTTATTTTAAAACTTTGAAAATTGTTTTAATAATGAAAGTGCACTGCTCTTTAAATGTTATCGTGTTCCAAGGAAAACGTCGAAAGGCGCGAGAAAAATTGACTCACATGAATGAGCAACGCTTATTTGCATTTGGGTTTTGGTGATTCTGGCTGTCTTCCTATTATTTTTATAATTGCTCAGAACACAATTGATTTGTCAGAATCAAATCTTAGTGTTCACGGGTTTGCGACTCCAGTAGTAAACTCTGTCTCGAATCAGGACTATTTCGTTCACCTTCATCAGGTTCAAAATGAAGGTGTTTTTACACGTTCAATTATGAAAAAAGGAAACAAACAAACGAGCACAACACAACCAAATGAAACTAATTCTGGTAACTGCATCATTAGGGATCTAACATTATTTACAGGGGGGGGGGGGGCTGGTGGAAAGGAGAAACAAACTTCTCAAAAACTTTAAGTCTTCCCTTTATTGGGGACACACTTTTTATTGGTTCCCCCCCCCCCCCATGATTCTTTGAATTAATCTCTTGGCACTCAAAAAATAATCTAAGACACTGAAAATGCTTACAGAAGAATTGAAGAATACCATCCTACCTTTTTAAAAGTGATGCACAGGGAGATGAAAGTGACAGAGGGGAAAGCAGTAAATCTGAGGATGAAATACTTTAAGGACTTTCAATTGTCAACCATTTGTTTAGATTGAGATTGAGTCTTTTGTTTATCAGAGTCTCCAATTAAAACATTAAAAAGTCAGTTTTGCTAGTATTGATATTGCAGAATTTTATTTGGTCCCCCCTTTCTATGTGCACACAAATTTTTGGTCCCCCCCCTCATTTCCACCAGCCCCCCCTCCCTGTAAATAATGTTAGGTCCCTTAGATCTGCCAGTTACTTTTTTGACTCACTCAAACATAACAATGCTAAATAGTTAGACTGTTGATTATGGCTTTAGTAAGAAAGTCATGCATGAGGGTCAAAAGCGTGAGCGATTAAATTAAGTCAGTGTAGCTAAAGGACGCTAATTTGTAACTTTCGAAACCAAAATACGATATTATGTTTTTTTTCCAGCTGGTCATTTGGTGTCGTTCTCTGGGAAATCGTCACCCTGGGTGAGTGAAGACGTAGTAAAGTAGTATCTTGCCTCTTTCCTAACCATAGTATCGCTCTGATGCCTAAAATCTTGATGGCACATTAACATGAAAGCAAAATCAGGTAGCAGACGACACTTTGAAACGATATACATTTGACTGAATTTCCCGTGGAGATTCTAATTTTAGAGCTTTCGATTTTGCGTGCGATTGCTTTTGGGCTGCAGGGTTCGTCGGCATGTTAGGTCACAATATAGATTCAATTGATATGCCAGAATGTTGGTTTGATCAGCAATGTCGATCGCATCCTTCGAAGAGAGATTTGGAGAATAAGTTCCTGGCCATCGAATAAAGAAGGATGTTACCCTTGATTGACAATGAACTTTGTGCTGCAGGTGAGCGTCCTTACATCGGAACTACAGGCATTATAGAACTTTGCAGCTTGCTACAGGACGGAATGAGACTTGACAAACCCCCACACTGCTCTAAACAACTGTAAGTTACTCGATTAACATGAAAGCTTTGAGGCGTTATGGCTGTGGGCTTTGCACCACAACTGATAGAAATTTTCTGGTTAACATACACCCGAGTTTTGTCCTTTATCAGTTGACAAAGAAGCCGAAAAAACGATTATTTGTGCTAGCCAAGGCTACATAAAATGTTCTCTTTTCATATGGCATTTAAAAACATACCGCTTGCAAGGCTGACATAAAAAAAAATTGAATGAAGCACTTGAATAACCTATTAGTTGTTCCATCTTTGAATTCTTCTAAGAGTGATTAATATCTAATTTCTCCTTCCTTTATCACTTTCCTGAATCACATGAAACCCCTGCCCCCCCCCCCTGAATCACACATGAAGGTCATGAGAAGAAAGGAAATGATCAACAACGACAGACACTCTTGATTGATAACCAAATTCTCCTTGTCAGATTCTTAGGAAATGTATAGAGAACAGTATGGAGAACACTCATACTAATGTCAGGGAGTAAAGGGTTAAAACAAGCGATTTTTATTTACGCTTGCCTGCCACTCCTAGCTTTTGACGTTCGCAGTGCCACCTCAGTGAAGAGGGTGGTAAAGCGTATTTTCGTGATTCGTGAATGGCCCATTTTTCTTCCTGTGAAATGTGAAACGGCTTGTTTTTTTGTCGTGGATTGTGATTTCATAAGCAGCTGTGAACCGTGATTTTCCAAAATAATTCTCCGTGAAATGAGAAAGTGATTTTGGTTGTAGTTTCGACAGTAATTAATAATGACCGTGAATTGTGAAAAGACCAATTTATCTTCCGTGAAACGTGATCTTGACCCCCCCCTTTACCACCTCCAATGAAGAATGTTGTTGGAAACAATTTTAAATGTTAGAATGCTAAGTAACCACTTTCATTCTAGCATTCATGCTTGTGTAGTCATAACAGATGACATATGATTTCAATCTGCAACCACTCTGCTTTCATTGCCTCTTCTTTAGATATGACATTATGCTACAGTGCTGGCAAGAGAGTCCGTATGATCGCCCAACTTTTAAAGAGCTCCATTCGAAACTTCATTCAATCCTGTACGAGACCTCGGTATGGATAACTTAGAAGTAGTAAACTCTCGCTTTAAATTAGCCAAGAAACCAACACCAATGTTACCGCAACCACCAATCAGAGATGGGAAATCTCAGAGTGAGCCAATGAGAACCCTTGCACTTATTGCAGAAAGATATTCATTAGCGAAACAGGGAGGAGACTAGGTGACCGATCCCGAGAACACCTTCGTGACGTGGAAAACAATGACAAAGACGGACGCATTCAAACCAGTAACTATACGGTTTAATCTCCCCAATCATTCAAAGCAACATATGCCATGCCCAGTCTGCGGCAAAAATTTATCAGCGCTCTTGATCCCCACCAAGAGATTCTAAAAGATTCCCCACAAAGAGATTTCCCCACCAAGAGATTCTAAAAGATTCCCCCCAAAGAGATTCCCCCACCAAGAGATTCTAAAAGATTCCCCACAAAGAGATTCCCCCACCAAGAGATTCTAAAAGATTCCCCACAAAGAGATTCCCCCACCAAGAGATTCTAAAAGATTACCCACAAAGAGGTTCCCCCACCAAGAGATTCTCTTGTCGTTACCATGTTCACGCCAATAGCGTAACTCCATTTTCTGCGTATAGACACACAACCCACAATTCCTCTCTTCGTATTGACGAAGGGCTAACGCTCGAAACGACAGTTTTAGAAGCTCTTTACGCTAGGAAGTTTACATTATCGACTCATGAATATGAAGGCGATATTCGCAATAATGAACGTTACTTCAACAGTAATGAAAATAAGACCTGATGAAAATTCAAGCCTGTACGGTATTTGAACTCATGACCTCTGCAATACCGGTGCAGTGCTCTACCAACCGAGCTAACGAGCAAACTGGGATCTGGTCATTATGCTGGTTCGTAATGAACCCGTGAAGCAATGAATCAATGACTGTGAATTTTCGAAAATCATAGATGTGAACTGCGTTTTAAGAATTCAGTTGATAAAAACAAATTATTCATAAACACGAAAACGAATCGAAGCGCGGGAAACTGAAGTGGGTATGGTATGAACTGTTTCAACTCTGCATCTGTTTGGTTAACTCTTTGAATTCCATGAGTAACCATGACAGAATTTTCTCCCAACAATATCAATACAAAACCAAGCAGATAAGAGACGACAATAAAGAAAGATGTCAATTAGGGCGTTTACAGTTGACCCAATACTAAATTCTCCGAACTCCCATAATAAGAATTGTGCGCAGACAGTAAGGAGAATCGACATCTTGGTAGTGAAAGGGTTAAGGGATAAGCCACGCAAGTTTTCTAGACAAGCGCAGCGAGGAACACCCGGTGCAGTTCCGGATTATCTGCGACACCAATTGAAACTTTTTCGACATGTCGCCCGGCAATTCAAGCTAACGCTGTAAGCTGAGTTAAGACTTCTACAGAATGCACAAACTAGTGAATTCTCTTTGTGTTATTTATGAAATACCTCAGGCACCCTGATGTACCAGTGATCTATCAATTTTTTTACTTCTGCAGGTTACATACATAAACATTTCCTATTCAGACGGACAGAGAGATGACTTAGGTGTTCAAGAGTTCTCTAATGGGTGATCATGGCGTTGACATTCATAGACAGCGGAGCAGGGTTTGGGGAGCTGAGCTCTAGCCTCCTCAACGCGTTTAGGTCCAGAAAATATGGTCATCACAGGATAAAACTGGTTCGACAACGTTTTCTGCCTTTCGATCTCCTGAAAAAATCCTCTCACAAGGATTGTGCTTCGCGACATGATAAATTGAAGAATGTCTATTTCGACAACGTAAATATCTACTACGGACACAACCTTTGTAAACAAACAGCGTGCGAATACCGAGGCTCTCATTATCAGTCACGGTGGTCTTTCCAACGGGTAAAGGGTACTTATAGGGTAAAGGGCACTTATAAGATAAAAAATAAAGCTGCTTCCGAAAACCAGACATAATCTTACTTTTTTTCCGCTCGAGAATTTTTCACACGAAAATGACTCGCATTGTAGGGCCATAACGTTAATCTAATCACGTATTTGACTCTAGGCCTCTCCTCTTCCTCTCCTTTTAAGAAAATATAAAAGGTATGTGGTGACTGTTTTCGAAAACACAATACGAAACTCTAAGGTCTTATTATTTCAACAAAGTTTAAAAATTCTTTGACAAAGCCGCATCCTAAACAATCCACAATTTAACTGATGCTTTTATGTTTGTGAACAGCGTTTAAGCTAACAGTGGAAGGACATTTATTTAATTAAATAAACCCTCTAATAGAGAATTAAAGCCTGAAGACGCACAAAACCGTGGTTTGAGTTAGACTTTTTCGTAAATAACCGGCCTTAAATGTTCTTATTTGTAATCTCTATGTACTTCTTTCTTCCTTTTCATATTTCTTTTCTTTGGATTCTGTTTCAGGTGTCTTTTGTTTTTCTCTCCCTTGTCTTCAAATTAAAACGAGAATGATCTGTGTAGCGGTAGGGGGAGTTTTGTGAGGTAAGAAGGTACGAGGTGGTTCCCTCTTCAGTATCAAGTTTTGATAGCTAAACTAAAGCATGTATCAGGCCACTTTTTCGTATAAAAATAAAAGCGCCCTGTTAATACATTTGAAGTTAAAAGGTGCATTTGAGGTAAGGAAAAAATAAGAAAAAAAAAGGAAATCCAGAGCTGGGGTCCGTTTCTCGAAAGTCCCGGTAACTTTCAGACCCAACGTGATATTTTTAAATCTAATTCCATAATAAATTTCCTATGTTTTAGCCCGTAAAACCAGATTATTCTGTCCCTTTTCGTGTCATTTTAAGTGTTTGAATCTTAGACTATTGATCTCAAATGAAACAAGGCAAATAAAAGTACTTTTCTGGGCTCGTTAATTTACCGCGTCTTTCCCGAAAAGAGAGCTTGGATACAAAACGGGCACCGAGGGAGTCAGGAGGGATTACGGACCTATTAGCAGTCAGAAAACCGCGTTTGAAATCATGAGAGACTAGGACGAGACAAGTCGAAGCAAAATTTTCATATTGAACAAAAATTAAGGTTGTGTAATGACGCAAGAAGGTAGTGTTGGAGAGATTTGTATTCACATGCAGTGCTTCTCACATATTTATGATTTCCCTGATAACAATGTGCTCCTTTTAATTTTGCCTGTTAATTATAAATAATTTCTCTTTTTATTGCAAATCCACTTTTTTAGACTTTTGTTTTATACAACAAAGCATTTGGCGTTCTAGGATATCCCGTAATTCCGCGTCTTAGGATATTCCGCCATTCCACTGTTCCTCTGTCCTGCCGTTCCACCGTTCTTTAATTCCATTAAAAAGGGTCACTCTATGATTTCGCAGCTTGCTCACTTCGCAAAATTTAGCGGGTCTCTTAGGTGTTAGTCACAGTAAAATGCTCTCCTTCCAAAGAGAAAATATTTTCCTTAAGGTTTCATTGAGTTATTTCTGTAAGGAAAAGTGTGATATAAATCACGCGTCGGTCATCATGATTTTGAGATGTTCATCATCTTTTGTAGTGTCACGACAAGAACTGAAAAAATTATATCTTCGGATCCACTGGGCATAAATCACTGATTCAAACGGAAAAATGCTCTTATTCTGATCACAGCTATTAAGACATCTATGCAAACGCTCAATCCCGAGATGATTGAGATGTTTATCGTCTTCAGCGCTGTCTTTTGTGGTGTCACGGCAAGAGCTGAAAACATAATGTGGTAGTGTTTACAAGCCTGAAATCACAAAAGGTGAGAACTCGACTGTGTATCGAGTGTGAATGTCGAACTACTAAAACATTTCGAAACAAACAGTAAGTAGCATCGGGGAACATCGGGTCACAATTGGGATCGGAATTCTGTCGCCTTATTTAACTCCTTAAAGCGGATTCCCTTGTATGCTGAATCATACGTAAATCGATGCACTTTAACCTACAAAAGGCTGAATGGCAACACCCCTGAATATATAAATGATTTACTCATGAGAAGCTCTAATACGTATAATAGATCAACCCGTTGCTGTAATCTCAACTTAAGTTGCCCTCGATATAAGAGAATTAAGGAAGGCGGTCGAACGTTTGCTGCGAGAGCAACAAAGGAATGGAGCAAACTAAATGTGGACGTAAAACGGAGTACTAGGGTAGGGCATATCTTCTCTCTTCGTCCACGTCTCTCAGTCCCCTTCCCACCCATCCCCCACACGTGACGGATTGGAGCTGAGGAGATTCGTGACTTAAATCTGTGCTCTTCGCTCTGGTGTGGTGAGCTGAATCGTCGTATTAGCCCCTGTTTTACCCATGAAGATTGTACGCCCCATGGAAATATTGGGTAATGATTTATTTATGTTTTCCCTATTAAGATATATTTTACTCCCGTATATTTTTAAATAACTTTTAGCTATGATTTCGTGAGGTGTTAGAATTCGACTTCCCGCACATTGTCCGCAACTGCATGTACGCTTTTGTTTACGAGTCAGAGTCGCCGTAAAAGTCTTGTCTAATATCAGGGAGAATTATGTCTATCAGCTACGTGAACTGCATTTTCAGATCTTTTTTCGAAAGGCAAGAAAACTTGAAATAAAGTACTAACTACCGCCTCCCGGTTAGCTCAATGGATAGAGCGCTGGACTGTAGTGCGGGAGGTCGAGGGTTCGAGCCCCGGCCGGACCAACACTCAAGGTCTTAAAATAATTGAGAAGAATTTGCTACCTTTCTATAACATCAAGAAATGGTTAGATATTCTAGTCTTCTCGGATAGGGACGAATAAATGGAGGTCCCGTCTCCTGCAGGGTTGGGGCAGGAGATGTTAATTTCCCACACACGAGATTACTGTGTGATGGATGTCCTCTCCTGAGGTGGGATGGGTGGGTTAGGACAGCAGGTCCACATCAGCTATTAGAGCTGCCAAATTAATCAACCTGCTTAAACAAACAAATGAACTTCAACTTCAACAGCCATCGATCGTCTGCAGCATTTGAAAATCAGCTTTTAACACACAAAAGGCTTGTGGCTTGCGTTAAGAAAACGGAAAAAATTTTCGACAGACCGTGCCAAAGTACTTTACAATGATTAAGTACAATGCGTTAATCGATGCATAAGGAATCATATGAATTGTAGCTCCAACATTTTTCTAATCATCCAACGTGTTCGGTTGCTCAGCTGGGCATGCAAATTTTAATTTGATGTTGTTAGCGGCTGGGTCATGCAGTTGAAAGCCGGGCTCTTTCTCTGAAGGTCAGTTATTATCCAGTGCTCTCAGGTGATCTCTTCCTTTCCTTACCTATTATATTTGGTGGTACTTTTTCTGTCCATTTTCTTAAAATAATTCCCCTTTCCTCTGATTGACTAATTCTGCTCCGACGAAAGGCTAACGCTCGAAACGTCAGCTTTTTTAATCGTTACGGTGGCCAATTTACCACTTCAACTTTGTTGATATATCCAAGTTAATTCTGCCAAAGTTGCTGTTTACCAAGAACATAAAATTAATTATCTAAGTTGATGTTTTTTAGAATTATGCTAGGCGCTGGCTTTCTGAATCATCAAAAGAGTGCCAGCGTCGATCATTAATTTGTAGAATGTCAGACGTGTTCTGTTATTATTCAGCAGCTGATGCTTTGGAGGCACCTTTTGTTACATGTTATATATTAATCATCCTAAGCACGGTGACAGTGTTTTGAAAATCATTTACTGTCTTTACTGTTCCCAAATTTCAATCTTGACAGCTCTTCCATGAATTACCAACTTTGCCATAGACTTCTTTGATCAAACCTGTATTAAGGGGTCACCCCAGGGGAATGGCAGGGTGACCACTTAATAAAGGTCAGCTAGTAAATACCGGTGGTTCCATGGAATAGAGGTATTGTAAATAATAATACAGGGTGATTGTTTACTGCAGGCTCCACAGAATTAGAAAAGGAGTATAATATTGTAAAAAATGGCCATTTTCAGCCATGAATGACCACTTAATGTATGAAACCTCACTCGCAAATACTATTCTAGCATCAATTTCTGGAGATAAACAAGGACCTAATATACTTAAAGACTTGTTCTTACTTTTATTTGAGTAATTCCCCTTTGGTGACCATTCAGTACAGTTAGAGGACAATAGAAACAGACTGTTGAGTTGTTGGTAGGACTGCTGCAATTAGTCAGCAGTGTTGCACATGTGAAGAAGCATCTGTGTGTTTGGTGTAGAAAGCATGGTTGACAGCCTGAATAAAGTTTGCTTGTTGTGTTTGTCCAGCTCTTCCTGTTCATGTCTGTATTAGCTGGTCAACAGGGTGACCATGACCTTTCAATAGAGGTGGCTATTAATTTAATAGAGGTGAAATTAATATTGCTTGAGGGGAAAGAATTTCGGGGCCTTCAACAACTAACTGCTTTTTACAGAGTAACTGCTTTATACAGAGTGATCGCTCAATACTGTGCTGTTTAATACAGTGTGTTACGAGGATCGAATTATTTTGACTGAATCTGTCACGCAATCCCAGACTTTTTTAGAATTATCTATGATCTGTAACATTCCAGAAACTTCTTTCATGTGACTCAGCAGTTTCCAAAAATAGTACAACTTGTAATACGCTATAAATAGTAATAGAACATTCTAGATAACTAAAGTAAATGTATAAAAGCTGGCTTGTGAGGAGTACAAAGGAGATTTGGCCGAGGGTTTACCCTTGTGGCTTGCTGACTGAACTTTTGGAAGCTATGATGGGACGAGGCTATGACCTTTTGACCTTGTGATATCCGGAGAGAAGAAAGAGATGAAAAAGACAATAGTCGAGAGAGGAAGAAGATAGAGAATACAGAGTTTACTATGGAGTCCTCCGCAAGAATTTGTGTACACGGAAAGTCATGAATCAAGAAAGCCAAGCACTGTGGTCTTCAGTCAGCGGATGTTGGAATTGGAAGTTGATCAAGACGACGAACACTTCCGCGGCATGAAGGATTGTAAGCCTGCTTTATGAACTGCTTAACTTAATCTTTAACCTAAGTAAATTAGACAATGTAAAACTAATTAAATAATAGTTAAAATGGGTAACTGCTTGTTGTTACATTTTTGTTGCGTGCCATATATCGTACTCGGGAGTCTATTTTCATATATGCTTTGTTAGCAGACATTTGTTGGTCATTCGTGCACGTAACAAGTGCTATGTAATACAGTTTCAACTGTTTGTGTATTATTTACTTGTATATGACTATGACATGCCTGTCTAGTCAATAACCCTGCCTTATAACCAGCTCCATTTTACACTTAGTTTTGTATATCAGCAAATAATTTATCCTGTTAATCCCATTCTGATGACTTTTAACTTCCTTGGGAAAAAGAAACAATTCCCTTTATAACAGAGGCTGTATGATCTGGGCTCTAATGTCTTTTTTTTTTTTTTTTAAAAAGAAGAGTTTTAGAATTCTATCTGTAATTCTTAGAAGCTGCAGCCCCTGTAAGAGCCCTAGCTTACAAGAAAAAAAATAGAAAGTTGGCAAATGAATTTGTTGGTTAAATGCTGTTTTGGCATTTTGTGGGGAAGTCACAAAGTAAGTTGCAAACTCTTTATGCCACAATTCTGTTTCCATGTTTTTTATTTCTGAAGTTGAATTGTGAGATCTTATTGACCTGTCACAGGGGTGTAGTGAGGATTATTCAAAGGGGGGGGGGTCACACTTTGTCAAACAGAGGGTACTCACCAGATTGTTCTGTCCACTCCATATTTTACTAATCTGAGAAAAGGGTGGGAGTCACAGCACCCCAGGACCCTCTTAGTGACACCCTTGTGTCCATGTATTAAGGCCAACTCTGTCATCAAATATATATTCTTTAAAATAAACAAGTATATATTATATAAATACTCAGTGTGGTAAATTATGGGTACAAAATGAAATAAACAAAGAGTTGATTTCATGTAGTATGTTCATAGAGTGTATGTTCTATATCCGTAGCCAGTTTTATTGCAGAATTTATTTTTAGTTGCTGCTGATTAAAAATTCATTTCTATTTCATATTTAATATCTATTTAGGTGTGCTGTTTTTATCCTGGACAACCACGAAGACCACACTAGCACAAAATACCAGTAAGTGACATTAGTTTAATTCATTTGATTGTCCCATATGATTAAAAGCGTCAATGAATGAGTTGAACTCTGTTAGCAGCACTAACAGATACATATGATTTAGTGCCTGCATGAGTATCTTCCTTTTAAGAACAAACAGAGTAAATAATAATAATAATAATAATAATGATAATAATATATATGTTACATAAGAGAGAGTTTACTTCAAGTTTTATGTTTAGCCAACTGGCTCTATAAGGGTGCCCTGTTCCTTTTACTCTGACCCCTCATTAGGAAATCTAGACCTATTTTAATGACCAGCAACTGATGGTCTGGAGGTCTGCATTTGTGTAAGTTTCCTAGTGCTATTTTGAGACTCCTCTTGTTATGCAGAAAAAAGATAGGTCTTTTTTGGTTATATGTTAAGGGTTACTTGTTGGTTAATTTACACTCTGACTGTATGGTCATATTTTACTGTTGTATGAACAACTGTTATGATAAAGTTTTCGTACTATATGGAATGGAAGCGTTTAATTTCAAAAGTATTGGACAGGTGATTGGTTGAAAGGAGCAAGGGAGGTACTGATAGTCCTGATTCTTTCCTCAAGGAATGAGTTACACACTGACCTGTTGTTATACAAAGGTACTGTATGCTCCTGTTTGCCAGAGTTAAAAATACCTTGAATATCCAAAATCTTGAATGGGTCTGATTTGAAAGGACAATAGACATTGTAAAGGTCAAATTATTTACAGAAAATGTCTCTGTTATCTCCACAGCTGTAAGTCCCAACAACACATGCTTGCCAGGGAACACCAACAACAACAACCTCAAATTATATGGCCTTAGTGGAACGTTTGAGAGTCCAAGAGATCCTTATAACTCCCAATTTTATCCAGGGATGAGCTGTGATTGGCTCATTACTGTACCAGAAGGGAGCATTGTAAAACTCAGCTTCGAACTATTTGATATGGATTTTTTGGCGACAGGTTCTCCTTTATGGTATTGCAGTGGTGATTATGTAGAGGTACTTAAGGGGAACAAAAGTGACAGTGGAAGCAGAGGAAAATTGTGTGGTCTTACAAATCCAGGGATTATCCGCTCGAGTGGTCGGTACATGCTAGTGCGTTTCAGATCAGATTTCTTCTCCACCCCGTATCAATATTACAAAGGATTTAATGCTACTTTCACAGCAGAGAACAAACTAAGTAAGTTAATTGGTGTATAACTGTGGAGCCATTGTGGATGACAGCGGCAAAGATTTTTTTTTTCCGTTCAGTAGAAGATACCTCCTCCCTTGAGTCAATTTCAATTTTGCAGCAATTTCCATAACTGAACGAAGCTCCTATCCTTCTTGCAATTCTTGTAAAAATTTTCCCCTTCGCCCCAGTCAATATTGCAAATGATAAAATTGGACTGCATGATAGAGTATTTGTATATTGATTGATTAAATAGATGATCAAAAAGAAGCTTGATACTGAAAAGGAGGTGCAGAGTTTTAACAAAACTTGACCAAGGTTCTACACTCCTCTAGATATGAAAGTCATTCAACCAGGGTTTAAGACCAATTTTTTCCGATGACATTTCCCAAGAAACCCTGCAGGCTTCTGATGTTTGACTTGCACGAAAATTTTGTCTGTTGAAGTTGCTACAATCTGTAGATTTTGTTTCTCATTTCTAACTTTTACTGCTTATACACGTATCAAGCATTATTTGCTTCGGATTTGAGAGCAATCGCAGTATACTCGGCCCATTCATTTGCACAGGTTGGCAACTTTTGAAGAAAGAGGCGTAGAATGGAAGCTATTGATAATCATGATACGCAAATGAATGAGCTGGATGTACTGTATTTTAGCCCACATTTGCTTTCCATAGTGTGTCATCGTTATATTCGGGTCCTTTTTCACTTTATCATTTATCATTCGCAACTAGTATAATTGGCTGTTTTAACTTTCCGATTACAGCAGGGCTAAAAATTAACTCCAGTGCTTGGTGGCCAGTTGGGCCAGTTAACTTGAATTCTTAGTCGCCCATCCCAAAAAGAAGTAGCCCAGGATTTCCTGGTTAACAAGTGTTTCGAAACCATCCCGCACGGAAGTCTGGGGGAGAGTCACGTGGCAATTCCAAAATGGCGCCTTGAATGTGGATCGCTCGTGAAAACACCCGGGTGAAAACGGCTCGGAATTTCCACTTCAAAACTAAAAATTTACTAAAATGGACGATGTTAGAGTCCAGGCAAAAAACGAAGAGAAAGGTAGTCCGATTAAACTACATATTGGGTTTTATTTTTAACTTTGTACTTCTCATAATTTACATTGCATTACAGCTTTTCGAGATTGTACATGTAGTCGCCCATCGGGCGATCAAACTTAAACTTTTGGTCGCCCTAGTCAGTTTTAACTCGCCACTGGCGACCGTGCGACCGTCAATTTTTAGCCCTGTTACAGGTGTCCGATTACAGCCAACTGTCGGACTGCACTGCCCGATAACACTGTCCGATTACATCTCTACAGAATAACTAATGAAAAGTAAAGCAGCTAATGCGTCAATCACATTGTAGGAAATTGTGATGGATAGGATTAATCGTGTAGTCTGATCGTCCAGTTGAGAGACTTTACCACCTCAGTGAAAGTCATCATCCGAGCCGAGTGAAGAATTGTTGCTGGTTGAGTGTCATAAATCGGGTTATTGTGCGGTGATTGGTCAATTTTGCCGTGATCTTGTCGGCTGTAAGACTCAAATGGCGTAAGGTTGTTGTGATTGGTCAGTTTCGTTGTCAGTTTGTTTTTGGTGTAGTTGCTGACATTTGGCGAGGAATTCTGTTCTTAGTAGTAAACCAGACTTTCATTCATCGGGTAACAGCATTGCACTTTGAAAAACGTCAGTTAATACTATTAAAAATGGTCCTCCTGAGAAGTATTCTCACCCGGATGATCACATTACACGATCAAATGTTACACAATCAAACCATTCGTTGTATTTTTGTACTTTTTAGTTTGTCCTTACAACGGTGAAGCACTTACTGCTTCTGTATCACATCAGAAGACACTGACGAATCCAGGCTATCCTTTGGCTCCTGTCAGTTTGTTACCATCGAGGTGCAGGTGGATACTTGAAGTACCGGATGAACTTTCCACTGATGGAGCATACATATTGAAAGTTACATTTAATGACTTCAATCTGCAAGAATATTATGATAAACTCACATTTCATGATGGTATCAGCTCAGCATCAAAGCGTCTCGGAAAATCATATACCGGAAGAGTCCATCCTGATGTTCTTTATTCTACTGGACGCCACCTATTTGTTGATTTTTCTGTGGAAGGAAAACCTTTAGCGGGCGTAGGCGGTTTTAGTTTAAACTTTTCAGCCGTGGTCAGAGGTAATGTTATTTGTTCAGTCTTGGGTTTACTCTGAAAAACTCAGTTGGCCTAAGGGGCTTGGGAGGGGTAGGGTAGGGGGGTGGTGAGTGAGAAGATGGGATTGTTTAAGTTTTCGTATTGTTTAAGTTTTTGGAGTTTTTCTTTCCGTGGTTTGACTATTGAAGCCTTACAGATGTTGGAAGTGTATTGGGGGCTGACCTCGCTGGGACTTCAAGTCCGTACGTTAGTCCCTCATTTAGTACCTTCTTTTTTTTTTTTTTTTAGTTTATTATTATTATTATTATTATTTTATCTTTATTCTTTGTCACTAAATGGAAGTTACTATAAATAAATTTATTACGCGACTCGGGCCAATAACTAAAATCAACCAATCAAATGCTCTATTGCCGGTCCAATATTCTCTAAGTATTGGACCGGGCAGTGTCCCGAATGGTCCCGAATGATACCGCACCTGTGTCCCTTTGAACTTCAGTCGTATAATAAATCTCTTATTAACCAAGCTTGCTCGGGACCGTACTGGAAGAATATCGGCCCTCGGTCTTTTTTGTACGGACCTCCCTGCGCTTGGTCCGTACTGTCAAGACTTCGGGCCGATATTCTCCCAGTACGGCCCTCGCGCTTGGTTAATAAGATATATATATAAATAAGTAGGGCTTAGGGAAAGTCTGATAGTATTCTTCAGAACGTCATGGTCAGTGAAAAGAGTAATTTTTCGATGTTCTGGATCATTTGGTAGAGAAGAAAAACGCACTATAGAAGCATTCGACTCTTAATCAATTGTTTTCTGGGGAGGAGTTCGGGTGGGAAGGGAGCAGCACAAACCTAAGAATAAACTAAGCCTGAATAGGGATGAGTAAGGTTTGTGAAGATCGACAAGGATTGCAAATTAATGTCTGAGATCGAGCTGTAACGTTATTTTTGTTATATTCATTTGCAGAGGAAGCCTTAGGAGTATGCCAATCGCTAGACGGGAATGCCAAGCGTAATCGCCTCACTGGTTCCTCTGGTTCGCTCTTTTCCTCTTTCTACCCTGCTCCTTATCCGACTAATTCCAGTTGCATTTGGGTGATTTCTGTTCCTGGTAACAAAAGAGTAAAGCTGATATTTGATAAGATTGAAATTGATCGGAAGGACCACGTACAAATACTTGATGGGCGAAAGTCGTGGAGTAAAGAGCTTGCTGTTTACCATGGTTACAACTTGTTTAGTACTGGGTCAGCGGTGTACTCGACTCGGAAGTACATGCGGATACAGTTTCATTCCTATCAGGGCTCCTCGGATTATGCTGGATTTAAAGCACATTTTGAGGCTGTGGATCCGCGTAAGTACATAATGATTTTATTTATCAACATGCAATTGGTTTTTAAGGCGTAAAGCGTGTTCGTAAGCTCGTTCAGTGTTCTTAATCTGCCGGGAGAAAGTACAAGCCAGATGGGGTTTCGTGGTGTTCCTCGCTTGCTTGGCGCTCAAGTGCGTCATCCACATCAACTATGGGGTTAAAAAGGTAATTTCAAAGTTAGCCATCCTTGGTAAATGAAAGGGGTAGAGGCTTGCAGTACTATCGATCATGACATCTTTAGGATAGTGATTGTAGATAGAAGTTTCTAGAAATGTATGGAATGCCCAGTTATGCTGACATACATACAGGAACTTCGTACTGTCATACCATGGAACTTTCAAGAACATTCTATTAGGTCATGTAGTTATGATGTAAGACTACCAAAATGTGTTGTAAGCTTCTGAAATATTCCAGAATACTACGTAATGTAAGGACTCAGTCGTGTAGTAGTAGTGATTGTTGCTAGCAGTGACCGATCGACCGACCGAACGAGAGAGAGCTACAGTGGAAAATTGTTCATATATAGAAGATTTGGAGGCAGCAGTGAGCTTGTGTCAGTAGTAAACTAAGTTATACTCTTAAGAGGGCTGTTTGTAGAAGATAATCATTTTATTGCCTATAAGAGTCGCTTCTTAGTAAAAACCATTACACGTTGTTTGATAAATTGGTTGAGTTTTTAGGAGTATAGTGTTCTTTCTGTCGGTTAAACTATACCGTGACGAAAGACATAAAAGCTTGGTTGTTCACGAACTTTTTATTTATAACTGAATCTAGACCATGTCCCTGGACGAAGAATGTTTCCAGTGTATCTTTATATCAGTCTCCCTTTTTACTTTGAATTTATTAAATATGTGGTGAATAGCTTGAATCACTGACAAAAGTGTAATACTTCATCACCTTTGAGTCGCCATTCGGACCCTAACATTCATATAGAGTATGTTGAAACTCAAAAGGGTTTAGAATATGTGGATAGCCTGCCAAACATTTTCCCGTAAAATGGTGAGTAAATTTATGTGATGCATCTTTCTCCTCAGCTGTAAGTTCCGAGCAGACATGTTTTCCGGGCAACATTTACAACAACAATCTGAAATTATCCGGTTACAATGGAACTCTTCAAAGCCCAACCGGTGGCGAAGGGTATCTCTCTCACTCTAGCTGTAACTGGCTCATTGCTGTCCCAGATGGGTACTATGTAAAACTCAGCTTTGACACCTTTCAATTGGTTCAAACTGACATGTCAGGAAGATGTGATGCAGATTATGTAGAAGTTGTAGATGGGGAAGACATCTATGGTGACAGCGAAGGGAAAATGTGCGGTTCCAATGCACCAAAGGAAATCTCCTCTACCGGTCGGTACATGAGGGTGCTTTTTAGGTCTGGTCCAATCAGATCATCTTTCAGGGGATTTAAAGCAACATTTACAGCGCTTCATGACCCACGTAAGTGGAAGCATTCTCATTTATTCGTTTTATGGTAAGTCGGTTTCTTCCCGTCAAGCACCTTGCCGGTTATTCGTAACATCCCTCGTTTCTGATCAACCGATGAAATTTTGTCTAAAATAAATTTTAAAATTAGGCCGTAGGAAGGGCAAGTTCAAGGCAACACAGGGTGTTGTTTGACCATGCCCTTAGGTTATTATCACGATTGAAACAGAGTGGTTAAACAAAACTGTTACGTGCTACGCTATTTAGAGAAAACTCCTACTTCGTCACTTTCTTTTCACCTAATGACTAACTTGGACGGAAAGACAGACACATGCATACGACATACGCGGGTAAGGGTTTGTGGAGAAGAGAAGAACGACCCATTCGGGAACGACAGCAGTATAGGTGTGGTAAATAAGACGAGAATGGTGTTGAATCAGAGAGAGCCTTTTAATTGAGTGTCCCGAGTGCAGAACCAAAGTTCATGTAGTCACAGAATCAAATCAGAAATAAGATAAAAGTAGATGTTATTCTTTGTAAATGTAGATATATTCTTGTGTAAAAGATCTCAAGCCTGGGAATTACTTTTGCACCCGACTGGTTCAGAAAAAGGCGCGATATTTTATGACCAATAACAGGGCATAATAAGGCAAGACGAATGACATTTGGAAATATTTTCGACACCATTGACCATTCCTGTGATATTTTATGCTCAGTAATTTCTAAGTGATAACTTAAAGAGACTTGTAGAATGGACTCGATAACTGACACAATCTCAACGGCTTTTGAACTTGGCGGTGATCTACACGCCGGTGTGTTATTCACAACTATTAAATAATGTTCTTAAAAGAAATTGTCTTAACATGCCAACCATGGCTTCTCGATGTCTTTAAGCCTCCATCTGGCCATAAACATTTGCTTTTTTTCATGTCAGATTTTGATAGGCTCTGTGCAACAGCCCCATCTTAAACTCCCCTTAGCCAACCTTAAGGAATTTACTAAATATTGTCTTCCGTTATTTGACTCCGTAGCGAAAACTAAAGCTGTAAATTCCTACGAGTTATGTTACCCGGGAAACGTCCACAACTATGATTTGAGATTGACCGGTTCAGAAGGGATTCTAGAGAGTCCTTTGACCCACTACCCACCGAGTTTATTTTGTGAATGGCTCATCACTGTACCCGAAGAACATAGTATTGAACTCAGTTTCGAGAGATTTCAGTTGGATCCTGAAGGCTGCAGAGATTATGTGGAAGTTGGAGATGGATTGCCCTTCTCTGACAAATCTTTGGGAAGATATTGTGGAACTACGATTCCCAAAGCCGTTCGTTCAAGTCACCGTAATCGGTATATGTGGGTTCAGTTCTACTCTGACGCGGATTATGTAGGCAGAAAACCACACAGTGGATTTAAAGCCACCTTCAAGGCCATATCAAGTTCAGGTTCAAATTAATTATTTCTTGTCTATCTTTGTTTTAAAAATTAAATGCTTAATTTGTTGTAGCACATATCATGTAACAAACAACGCAGCTATCTTCACAACGCCTCCTGAAAACGACTCTAAGCTTTAGTGAATCTCGTTCTCAGGGCCTTTTCCCTTAGTTAGGAAAAGGCGCTGGGAACGAGGTTGAGCTTCAGTAAACTCTGCTTACTTGACTTTTGTCTCTCTTTTTCCCTTTAGAGTCGCATACGTTGGTGACAGCCGTTATTGTAAGTGTAATATTGTTTGTTGCACTGATTTGCCTTCTCGTTTGTTTGGCGAAACGAAGTAAAAGAAGAAACAGAGAAGCAGCGGAGAGAATTCGAATGGCTCCAGTATCACGCCGTACTCAGTCTGAACCTTTTGACACCACAACACCTCCAGTAGATTACGTTCCCAACGAAGCCCCAACGAACGCAGACATACCACCCCCAGATTACCCATACCCACTAGAATCGCCACCACCCTACCCCGGTAAGGGACAGATTCCACAGTTTCCACCTCCGGGACAGTCGTATCCATGGTTACAAAGTGCGTCGGCTGAAGAATCAGCTATCCATGAGAATGAGAATTCGTGACGTTCTTTTGACGATTTTATTGCGGGATTGTAGTCGTTAGATAAGTTCAAGTTTCAATATGCGATTGTGGAGACGAACGAGACACAAGCGTGCTCTACTGTCTATTCAGAGTCAGCCGGGCAGAGAAGCTTACTGACCTTTTCGGTCTGTTTAGCTTTCTCATGCTTGTATTCATTTCCTTCCTGTTCTCACGCCTCGTTTCTTGGGCTGATGCTTAAGGAAAAGTAAAACACAAATACATCTTACTCTTCATATCGGATAATTATCATCATCTAGCTGTTATGGGTGTTTTCATACCTCGTTGGAGCAATCTGCGCAGACTGTCATCTCAGTCGTGGCCCATCCTTTGAATTTTTCCGACAACCTGGTTGGCGAATTACAACCGCCAAATGTGACTAAAGAGTTGGTTTGTGAAGGTATATCATTCAATTACAGAAATCGTAAGGGGGACTATGATTATAATGACTTATGGAAGAAGAAAAGCGACGCTTACCAAACGGATGAAGAGAAAATAGTTTGTTGTTGAAGTGAAATGGCAACGAAGTCTACAGAATTTATTTTTAATTGGAGCAATCATAGCCGGAATACAATTCATTTAACTCAAATTTGAATGAAATCAAAAGAATTATCATCGACATAGTTTTGCTAATTTATCAATGACTTTCTTTGATTTCTCTTTTAGTGGATTATTTCAATAGCTGAACATACGCTAGACAAGTGTGGCGATATGAAAAGCCTTAAACTCACCTTCCATTTGGCCCTCTTCTGTTCCCTAAGTTAAGGTGTGACAGGGTTTTTACGGAATACAAAGAGATTGTGTCATTGAGCTATTCTTAGTGACGTAACTTGATTTAGTTATTCTTGATGCATTTTTTTCTCTTTAGTCCTTGCTTACACAGGTAGTAGAGGCTTGAACTGTGCTTTAGAGGTAAAGAGAAAAACAAGAAGTTGTAACCTCCAGCTTCATTCACTGTTTCCAAATATTCAGGTATAATTAGTTCCTTACTTGGAAAAAGACTATTTTCTTCTTTCTACACATTAACTTCAAACCTTTCCTCTTACTTTATCAATGATGTGAAACATAATGTATTGGTAGAAGTTTCTTTGATGTAAACTTGGTAGTAAAAACTATCGATACAAAGGAACGACGTTCAACCTGTCAGATCTCGTTTTCAGGTTCTGTTAAAAGATAATAAGTTATAAAGAATTGTCAAGAGAATATGATGTTTTAAAAACGGATGAGAACGCAAAAAGCACGAAGGCGTGGGAAAATTACATAACAGTCCATTTTATGGTTGGGTGTGTGGTTGCCAAGCCTTTGGACGAGAGTGAGGCTAAGGGTGACCTTGTTATGATACAAACTTGCAGCTTTTCAAATGTAGATGACATTATCGTGCTTACTAGATACTGGTCCCTATCACAACAAGGTCACCTTCAGCCTCACTCCAAATCAAAGGCTGGGCAACTAAGTACAGAACTGTAAAATGGCCTATTACAAGCCACCAAAATATTTGAGGTGAAAGAATAGTAAAAAAATAGCTTCGAGGGGTTTGAGTCGCACTGTCTGTTTAACAGTGGTTTCAGTTCCTTGACAAAGAGCATTTCAAAAATAAGACAATCAAGTTTGTTCTGGCACTTTCTTGATATGTTAAAACTTCGCATGATATTTCCCGGTTCCATGTCATGCCCCTTTCTGAGATGATCTCCGATCGCCGATCCTTTGAGGACTGAAACCACAGCTAAACAAACAGTGTTACTCAATCCGTGCGAAGTTATTATTTAAGACTATTCTTTTAACTTAAGGGCCGGTCTTGCCCAAACCGCGGTTTTATGCAAACAGTGGGTCTTACGTATTCTCAAGAAGGAGGTTGTTTTCATGAGAAAATTCCCCTGCCGTCGCTAGCTTTCGGCCCTCTTGAAACTGGTTACTAAATGAATTTTCAGCCGAGATAAAAGATTCAGCCAACTTTAAGATAGTTTAGATCGCAGTTTTGAAAAACAATGGCTTAACTTTGTTTAAATAACCGGCCCAAAGATTTCGATTGTTTGTAATTATACAATTTTAACATATCATTATGCTTGTTATAGTCTCATTCGTTTTTAAACTCTTTTATTTGTATGCTGATTTTTTATGATTCTTACATTTTACTCCTAAGTTTAACATAATAGAAGGGGATTGTCATCTCTGTTGTAATTGAAAGATTAGAAAAAAATGTAGGTTCAATATAAACTAAAATCAAGAAATCGCCAAACATTTCTCTTTGAAATATATTCGCTTCCCTTTTGTGTTTGTTTCAGGTGTTTGTTTTTCTTACGATCTCTAATGCCTACCCAGCTTTTCCAGCTCGATTAAACACATACTTGAGAATCTATTTTTGAATTCTTAATTACTATTTCATACCACTTCTGCTCATGCCTAAAAATTTTCCTTTACCATAGTTGTTTTCTGTCTCTACGTAGATCCGAATTTTCACCGAGGCCTCGACAAAATGAACAGGGTATGCATACCTGAATAAAGGGGGCAAGTTTCTAAAGAAACTGTGGTAAATTTTGACGAATCGACACAATTCGTATGGGTCTACTCGTCCCGTGCTTTGTTAAGTTGACTCGTCCCGTGCTTTGTTAAGTTGACTCGTCCCGTGCTTGGTTAAGTTGACTCGTCCCGTGCTTGGTTAAGTTGACTCGTCCCGTGCTTTGTTAAGTTGACTCGTCCCGTGCTTTGTTAAGTTGACTCGTCCCGTGCTTTGTTAAGTTGACTCGTCCCGTGCTTTGTTAAGTTGACTCGTCCCGTGCTTTGTTAAGTTGACTCGTCCCGTGCTTGGTTAAGTTGACTCGTCCCGTGCTTGGTTAAGTTGACTCGTCCCGTGCTTTGTTAAGTTGACTCGTCCCGTGCTTGGTTAAGTTGACTCGTCCCGTGCTTTGTTAAGTTGACTCGTCCCGTGCTTTGTTAAGTTGACTCGTCCCGTGCTTTGTTAAGTTGACTCGTCCCGTGCTTTGTTAAGTTGACTCGTCCCGTGCTTTGTTAAGTTGACTCGTCCCGTGCTTGGTTAAGTTGATTCGTCTCACAAGCCAATTAGGTATGAAATGCATCGCGTTTAGAACTCATGCGGCATAGGCAAGCCCAACGGGCTCGTCAAAATACAGCACAACTCGTAAAAATACTCAGCGATACTACACAACGTAGCGTATAATAAGATAAATGAATAAAGGCTGATAGTTTCGAAAGAAACTGTTTGGGGCTGCGTCGGTGGGAGTAACGAAATAATTTGGATATATCAACAAAGTTGAAATGGTAAATTGGCCACCGTAATGATTACAAAAGCTGACGTTTCGAGCGTTAGCCCTTCGTCGGAGCAAATATATTTATTATAATTTTTTTTTCGCGTATGCTACTACTGAGGCCTCGACAAAATAACCAGCAAGTAATGAGAATGCTTAAAATCGGAAAAAATGTGTGTATAACTTTAAATAACATCCATTACACAGAATTGTAATGTACTCCCAATTACTAAATACTAAGCTATCCTGATTGCAATCAGTTGATATTTAACCTTCCCTTGTAAATAAGACTTTCGGGACATTTTCTAATGAAATTCCCAACCAATTCGTATTTGTTATTTCCCTGAAGCATAGAAAATAGGAGCTTTCGTTTCTTTACAAGGATTTTTTGAGAACTTAAGTCGAGCTCTTTCACTGATTTTACGGCGCGACAAATTTAAGCCTTACGGCGGATTAAAGGCTACCAAATTGTACGAGTCTGTAGGGTGAGTGCAATTTGTGGGCTTTGAAAAATTTACGACCACTGATTTATCCCAAATTGTAAGAGATGATACATGTGAATACTTTGTTTTCCACTTTAGCTGTATTTATTTCGTGTCATGGCTCACTGGTACGGCCGCATTCCTTCGGACTTCTCCTTCATGACCTTGCTTCGTGCTTTTAAACTTTATGTCACGACTACTGAAAGTTTGTAGTGAGAAAACGTAACCTCAGTCTCTACTCTAGAGGCCTGAGTTTCATCAAGGATTTGAATGGACAAACTGAATACCCTTGCAAAGGTCGATTCAGGTAAATTACTTCATAAGTTATCGATTAAGTGGCAATAGTGATTCCAAGTGCGACATGACAATCTTTCAGAATACAGCATGCGAACCCGCTCGATCTTGATGATTTTTTAATTTTTTTTAAGTGAAGTGCCGTTGAGAGTTGACCTCTATTCTTAATTAGCTATATGACATTTTAGCTTTATAATTTGGTACTGAGAGAATTAATAGCGGATTACTATTCACAAGAGCTCCTATGATTTGAGAGAAAATGAAAACGTCAATACAAACTTTCTGATGGTGAGCTGCAACCCCGGACAAAACTGTTGAGACATTTCAATGCAATTTTTAATTTCCCGCCATGCAACAATCGTTTCCAAAAGGAACAAACTTGCCCCCCTCCCCACCCCTGGTACAATGTTGTTGGGGCTTAACAGCTCAAGCATGCATTTCTTGTGTTACCGCAAACAACATTGCAAAAGGGGAGGGAGGAAACAATCTTTGAATTTGCGACGGTAAGCATTTTTGTCAGGGTGAGTGCAAAAAATAGGTATTTTTGTAATGTGTCTCAACAGGCTTTGTCCGAGGTTGTAGCCTGAGCTACGGTTAGGCGCGATTTCTTATCGATTCACGCATTTGTGTGCTAACAAATTTATAAAGTTTAGTGTTTGAATAGTGTATTATTTTATTTTGAGAACTGGAGAATCAATTTGAATTTATATTAAAAACATCCGCTTAAGTAGCAAGGGCGATTTCCGGCGCATTTTAGTGATGTTTGAATAGTGTATCATTTTATTTTGAGAACTGGAGAATCAATTTGAATTTATATTAAAACATCCACTTAAGAAGCAAGGGCGATTTCCGGGGCATTTGAATTTAAAAATCAACTTACGGAGAGAGGAACAGTTTGATCTCGTTGCTGAAACACTGATTTCGAACTTTTCATTTTTACAAAGAGATATTGACCAGCTTCTAGCCGGCTAATTTCGGTTACCTTTATAGCTTATTACTTTTATGAATCGCTAAAGAGTTTGGTAGATGACTTTGTTTACATGAACCCCTACCCGTTTGCGAGAAATTGAAGACTTCAATATAATGGCAAACATTCAGCCAGCCGGAGCTACCATTAGGCACCATTTTTTTTTTTTATTGATGCATAAATAAAGAAAAGTATTCGAATGTTGAGCCAAGCATTTATAGATTTATTTCGAGAAAGAGAACAAGTACAGTTTTTTAAAAAACGATCCAAAACTTGAACGCCGGAAACCTAGGCAACTTATGACATCGAGATCGTTGACGGCATGATCATGGAAGCTAGTAATAAGAATTACTTCCTAGCGTGTTGCGAAATTTAAAAAAGATTTTAAAAATTATCATGTGTCATGGTGATAAGATCTCTCAATTTATAATCTCTTTCACAAACATATGATGAACACCCAATATATCGGACAGATCTGAAACTGGAAAACAGGAAATCGTAGTTCGTCTGGGATTTTCCTAACGTGAGAAAGTACTACAAATAATACTGGCGTCAGATCAAAAGTTGAGTTCCCTCCGGGGGGCTTTTTTGTTCGCGCGGCCTCGATCATTGTTGTTGTTGAGTCTCGAATAGCTTCGTAATTTTTTAACAAGATATACGTTTACAAACCCCCTTTCGCTCCACAACAGACTTAGGAGAGCATGTCACACTTAATCCCGAAAGTTACATAAACTTAATGACAACCTTTTACCGATTATTTTACCTCTTGGAGGTAAATCTTTTTGCTCATTTCATTTCAGTTTCTATCGCAATTGTATCAGGGTTTTCTTGATGCACAGTCCCACCCATTATCCTCAGAAATACACAGTTAAGATGCAAATTGCATCACATGCTCAAAGTCAACGTGCAAAATTTTCTGAGTTACCAGATAATCGCAAGCTACCCAAAGCTAGTAATAAAATGCCAGGCAAAATGACCAAGAAATGCCTATATTTACAGAAGTGCTAAATCTGATCATTCAGAGCCAGTTGCAATCAGCGCACAATCGCCATCATGTCTTGGATCTAATCAAAACCAGTCTGACTTTATAAGAGAGGCAAGATTTTCAAGGGAACATATTGATAATAATAAGTCTTAAATATATAATAACAATAAGTCTCTGAGTTACAAACGTGCTGTGCGCTGAAATATGCATATATCAAAAAATAAATCTTGCTGTTTGTTTATAAAAGATTGTATATAAAAATTAATCCATTTATAAAGGAATTTTTAAGTCTTTCAGTATTAATATTGGGTATTCAACTTGTCTTTCGGCAAAGATTGTGTAACTGGTTTCCTTAGGTTGTGGTAATATAAAATGCAAAGGATGATTCTCTCTTTTGATTTTCATTTAAGAAACATTTGATTCTAACTAGGTCATGCCCACTTCATTTGATATACAAAATTCAGTAACTTGTCATTCAAAAATCATTTCACAATTAAAAAACGCATTAGCGTGCCCGTACAGATTTTAGTACAACAGTTTGCCCAATCAAACAGCGTTTGCACGACCCATTATATTCGAACGTTTCCAGTGATAAGGTGCATTGTGCACTATAGGGAAACAGTGCTCTCGTGGGCTCTGTTGACTAACTTAGCACCTCTTCGAATATCTAACGGTTTCTTGTGCTCTTGTGTTTAAGTTCCACCGGGTCCGTGAAGCGGCGATGGTGAAGATTCTGCTTTTGATCGGAGCCCTGTGCTCGATGACTGTTACTCGTGCAGGTAAGTGTGCCGCGTTGTTCGAACCAATTGTTAGCAAGAATCTCAACTGTTATGGTGGTTCTCTACTAGACAGTTGTCAACAAAACATAACTACAATTAAAATTATAATAATGTTTCTAAAGGGTCTTGAAATTAGCAGGCAAGTCAAGAATTTAAAGAAAGCAACAAAACTTTTGAGTCTTTAAAACATGTTTCGACAGAAACTACTGTCATCTTCGGTTCATTACTTCCAAATGACCAAAATATTTACTCTTATTGCCAATGGTCTTTGCGATTATGCTGTTACGGAAGAGCCGTGACGAATTTATATACGAATTGTGTATGAGTTGTATACGATAGTTTTCTAATGGAAATCCGCCGCGCTTCATTCATTTCTTTTTAAGCAAAAACTTTTGGTAGCTATAGATAGTTTTGATCATGGAATGGAATTTGCTACTCAATACATTCAATTCTTAGGAAAACAACAGGAAAAAACTAGTGAAATAAAACATTTCCTTAAATTTTATTTAAAGCTATGAAAGTCAGAAACTGAACTGGTGCAGAAACAGAAACTAAAAGAGATGGACATTTAATTTTAACATCTGTTGGAAACTGCGAATGAATCACAAAAGTTGACAGCTAATTGAACCGCAAGAGTTCACAAGTACAAAGCTTGCAATAAAGATCAAATGACATTTATGAGAGTAAGAAGAAATTTTGAATCCGTTTATAAACCGAAATCGGCGACTTTCGCATTAGTTTAGCTTTGCTATGTCACCACTTTGCCTTATTTTAAATTTACAGGATACAGATAAAATTGATAAATAAATATTCCACGAGCAACAGATTAAAATGCATTTTCTAATTGGACACAGCCAGATGCGATGTTTTTTCGCAAAAGCTGATCCCAATGAAATCACTGAGCGATAGGAGACTCGTGGCAGGCTATGCCGTTCAACTAGGTACTGCTAGGTTAGGAATGTCCACCTGAAGCAATTGCTAAGTATGAAGAAACCACCAAGCAACAGGGTCATCCCTCTGGTAAGTCCTAAATACCCATGGCTAGGTTGCTCTCCTGATGGTTTGGTAAGTCAAAATGGTGCACTAGGAATAAAGTCCCCAAAGATGTTCAATCAACACACAGCATTGAAAGCATAATCAATTATACAAATACTATGCTGGTCCCGAAGAACACAGGCAGTGCAAAGACAGTGTTTTGACATCAAAGACAAGAAATGTGTTCTGAAGAAAAGTTACACTTACTATTACCAAGTTCAAATGCAATTATTAGTAACTGAAGGAAAATTTTCGTCTTTATTTTTATTTGCTTTCACCAATAGAGAGAATTGCAAGAAATGACAAAGTTATTGACGAGGTGTTATTGATCGAATACATCCTTGCTGTGGAAATAATTTATTGCTCTTGAACTTCTTGAAATGCGAGTGCCAAGAATCCTTTTCCTCTGTCGGTAACACATTCTCTTCTCAATTTAGTTCCACTGTTGGAAGTGCGTTTCCCCCATCACAGTCTAGGCCACTGATGGCGGCGCATTCCCCCCATCACAGTCTAGTTCTGTTGTTGGTAACGCATTCCCTCCATTACTGTGTACTTCCCCCACTTGATTTACAAGTCATTCGTTGAGGTGGTATGAATAATGATGGAATACATTTGGCGAACACCTGCCCATTAGATAAGTGGATAATGATCCTTCAAAGTCTAGTTAAGTGCATCACGATTGATTTGAATCTTGATAAAGCAGATTCCATTAAGACAGCATCTCATTGGTGCAAAGGGAACACAGTGACGATATCAAAATAACACTCTTGTCTACAATGCTTACAAAAACGTCAGGAGTCATTGACCTCCGTCTATGGAAATAAAGCAGATTACTTCATGCCTTCATGTTTGATGAGTTACATTTATCGTGTATAAAACAACTTGCGTCATTTTTCTAATTTGATTTAGCCATTCCAAAAATGAACGTGCATGCTTCGCCCACTCCAGTTTACTCTTTTGCGGGAAACAGTATTCCTGTACCAGTCACATGTAATTTCTATGGATATCCAGTTCCCAGAGTGAAAATGTTTACTGAAGAAAGGAAAGTTTTAAGAAATCATAATCTTAACCCACTTTGAACCAACCAACCAATCAATTGATGAGTCATCGATAAAAAAAATATAAATTAAAATAAAATGAAGCTATTTGCAGATGAGCACTTCGCTATGTGAAATTCGTAACCATCCATGCATAAAGTGTACATGTTATCTCTTACCAAACTTTCGGTTTTTAGGCCCACCAGGCCCACCCCGAGATGTCAAGATAGAGGAAACTTGTGGTAGCATCACTCTTACCTGGCAACATCCATTGGACAATGGTGGCATGCCTATCATCAATTATGTTATAACAATATTGTTAGATGGCAATGTGCTTCAGATCAGAAATGTTGACTGGCCTGCGCGGATGCACAAGTTCAGTTTTCGATTTGAACCAGAAACTAGCTATGAATTGCGGCTAAAAGCGAGGAATGAGCCAGGAACAGGAAATGAAGAGCTACTGTTTATCACAGCTAACGAATTCTGTGAGTAAATTAACTCTAAATAAGATTATAGGTCTGTGTGCTGTAGGTTCAAGGGTTGCAAAATATGATTTGGACTTGCACTAATTAGCTTTTATTTATAAATTTAAAGTGAATTACACAGTTTTCACCTAAATTGTTGGAAGTGGTTCTTAGAGTCATTTATAAGTTCTGTCAAACTGACTATGTCTCACTGCGGATCTGTCTGTCCCAACTCCATTGCCAAGCACGTTTCTAGTCAGGGTAAAATTGTATAATAAGAAATGAAAGGAGAACAGTAAACTGACGCTTTTGAGCTCTCGCGGTTATAGGCCCTCTTACCTGCAAACAAAAAAAACTATATTCGATTATGTGCCCCCTCTAACTTCTATTGTTATAAGAGATGGGAAATCTACAAGTATACTACTCCAAACAGAAAATGCGAAAAGTTCTCGCAGAACAATAAGTTATTTATTTCAAGGGAAAAGTCTGAAACTTGTGTTTTGTTATGTTCCAGTTTTGTTCGCATTATTAGTTTTATTCTGTCCCAAATGTATTTTCATCCCTTCTAAAGCTTGTTTTGGGTTACTTTTCCTATTCCCGTTGGTAATTTAATTGATTTATATGCATAGGTGTGCCCGGAAAAGCTACCATCACAAACAAAGAGATTAATGTTTATGTAGACTTCATTGTAACCTGGACAAAACCAGCTTATAACGGTGGTGGTGCAAACTTAACATACAGACTGGAATGGCGCAAGAAACCCTCAGATAACAACACAAAAGTGGCTAAGAGGGAAAACATCCAAGAAACTCGATCCGCAATTACTGGTCTTGAGTCTGAGTCAGAGTATGAAGTAAAACTCTTTGCAGTCAACTCAGCAGGTGATAGTGAGGCGGATACCAAACATTTCAAAACAAAGAAAGAACCTGGTAAGTCATCTTGACAACTTCAACTGAAGTATTTCACTCTGTATTTAAAGTGCATAACGAGGTAACTATTTCCTGATGAAAACTGGTGAACTGCAGGGTTTTCCTTATAAGGGAAAAATGAAGGACTTAAAAAAGTGTATGGAGAATTTTGAACCATTTCAATTCAAAAGATAAGTAAGATGTGATTGATGCGTTAAAACACTTTTACGCCGTGCTACGGAATATTGGCCCTTGGTCGTTTTAGTACCTCGCTCCGCTCAGCCCGTACTTCCACAACCTTGGGCAAATATTCCTCAGTACAGCCCTTACGCTCGTTAGCAAGCGGGTATTGCAATCAAGTTGATAATTCTTAAAGTTTGAGAACTTAACACATGGATATCAGTTCAAATGGCAAAAATCCCCGATTGTCTGAAGTCAAATTTGTGAAGATGCGATGAAGGAATGACGACTGAGTTAGACGGAAAGTTCCGTATAATTATTTATGTAAGGGACCGTTTATCTACCCAATATAGAGCAAGAAAATGGCTGCCCGTTCTATTTCAAAGCAACCCATCAAGAGTAAAAGATAATTTTATCTTATCAACCGAGTTGGATAATGAAAACTGATCAGCGTGAATAGTATCTAAAGCTGAAATCTAAGGCGTTAGCTTTTTGTCAGAGCAAACTCCTCACAGGCTCTTTAACACACTTACTTATCTAGTTACCGCAGAGAGTCCAAAAATTTTGCAACTGAACTATCTCATTAAGATAATACTTATTTAAAAATATCGATTATGCCGATTATGCTGAGATTTCTTGATTTTTTTTTTAATTACATCATAGCTATTGCTGTTATCACCCAATGCCTTATTTTATTTACCAATATATTCTATATTGGTACTAGTCACAATTACCCACATACTCACGTTAACGTAAAGTAATGAGACAGTTTCGTTCTTTTGAAAGTTATGCTTTTTTTTTTCGTTAACAAAAATGACAACATCATTTATAGTAAGTGTCGCACCTCAACCTATCCTTCAAACAAAAATAACTCTTGCATGCATAGCAAGCCTATTTTTGAAGTAAAGCAATGATCCTGGAAGGTGAGCTACAAATGAAGCAATTGCAGAAATGAAATCTGAAAAAATTCTGAATTCGACGGGATTCTAACTTGTGCCACTCAGACACAAGTTAGATGCTAAAGCCAGCTAAGTAACTATTATTATTTACTACGGAGCGACCACTGCTATCGCAGAAAATAAGCTTGACAAAATGCTTTTCTGCAAATGCTAAAATTGGAGACGACCTACGACGAACATTACTTTATTTGATTTTCAGTCGCAGGTCGAATGAGACTTATTAAGTGTACGTTAAACTGAGTCTACAGTAAGTAAAGGTCCGTTTTCATTCAGCTGTAATATTTTCGTACAGCCACATAGAGCTAGTATCGTTTGTGTAGCTACAACCAGTTGAAAAAATGTTGAGACACCTAAGCGAAGAGCACACTTCTCTACTTCATTAGTTGGCCAAGAAATAATTTAGTGCAAGAAACCAAATCCAGTCCCCTCTCCTCGTTTCAATGTTGTTCATCGAAGTTTTGTAGATGAAGCTGGTTAACCACTGACACTGAAGGGAGGAATGGGGGGATACATAATGTTGGATCATATGGTGAACCATTATCTCATGTGGTGGTGACGTGTCTTAACTCATTTTGCAACAGTTGTAGCTGTATTGATGAATCTTTGTTTTTAGTTTCTCCATCAGCCGAGGGACCTGACCTAGTGATGTTAATCTCATCTTCATCTCTGGCAGTGCTGTGCATCATTTTAGTAATCCTAGTGCGCATTGCTTGGTCACTCCGACGGAACACACCCCTCAAAAAAGGTAATATATATGTTGTAGTTCAATTTTATCCATGGTTCAAATTTTATTTTCCTTTGTTTCAAACATTAACATGACCATACATCATCATACATTAACATGACCGAGAACAAAGGAAGGTAAAATTTGACCCAAGTATAAATTGAACGACAACATATCATCATAACCTGTCATTTCCTTTTCCGCATAATTTGTCACTGCAGGATAAGTGGATGGAAAGGGGAAAATTTCATTCAATTCCGATTTTCAATCTATTTCGGAATACAGTTTGGCAGACAAAATTATCTCGACGATATATACAATGATGCTAACTTGCAATGGAACTTCAATCAATTGTCTAAAAAATACAGAATTGCGTTTGTTTTGATTTACTTCGCTATTCCATCAGTTAAACAGTGAATTAATCATTCAATCCAATCATTTTAAAGGATTTACTTCTTATTTTTTCCTCTGATGGGCAGATGTGAATACTTTGGTTTTGCGTTCACGAACTTCCGCTGAACTGCGCTTAATTATTTAAAGGAAAACTATGCTCCTGAATCCAGATGACAACATAACTTCATTATCGCAATTTGTAGCCGGTGACAATTCATTTTATTGATATTGAAATATCAACTTTCGTTTCATTAATGTTATTGTTGTTCTTTTGATCTTCCTATTAGATTTGAGGCATAGAGCTAAGAAAAGGTGTGACTTTTGTTTTGTTCGAAAAACTAGCTCTATGAACTAAGCCATATTTAGTTTATATATGCATCTCACTACCTAGATGCACCGTTCTTTTCGAAAGAAGGAAAGTTGCTTTAGTCATTATTTACCCTGTGATTCCCCCCCCCCCCCAAATAAAATCCTCGTTTCCTTCCAGGCAATGAATAATGACTGGTCCTTCAGCAGTTTTCTAAGTAGAAGTAGTTATCTATGGAATCAGAATTAATAACAATTGGTGTATTGATCCTCACAAGGAAAAAATAATTCAAGGTATTGCATGAATTATAGCACGAAAAATTTAAAGTTTCATCATCATTTTCATCATCATCATCATTATTGCCCTCATCAACCAGATGCCGATTGGCTGCTACGAAACGAGGGAAATCTAAAGTACTCCCTTGTTCTAGCCATAAGGAACTGATAAGTATTCTGTATAGTCCTTTTTTTGTTACTTGTTTGTTTTGTTTTTATTTCCGTATTTTGGCATTAGACGAAATAGTTCGCACTATCCCCCACTTCTAGTTTATCATCGTGGCCTTGGTTCCCATTTTACCGAAATTTTGCCTCCATAATCATTACTACAATAACCTCTTCGAAGGCTATGTGATGAGTCACTTACATGTAACATCAGTTTAGTTTCTCTCTACTGGAGGGCAAAGTAGGGGAGATGGGTGGGGGACATATTTGCACGGAGAGTTTCATCGCTATTTTCCTTTTTAGCGACCAGCCTGAAGAATACGAAGAAATCGAGCTGTCTCCTCCTGCGATGATGGTATATTTGTATTTTCGAGCAATCATTTATACGGGAATATTTCAGTTTCGAATAATCAACAGTTCTTCATCGAGGTGGAGGTTAATATCCTTAACTTTCACTGACACTGAGTTGAATGATCATTTTAACAATAAATTTCACAGAAACTAAAAAAATTGTTTCTTTAAATTTGCCGTAATATGGTCGGAAACTAAACTCTTGACGCGCGATTTTGTCTCTTCGGCTGTTCGGAGGTGAACACTGAGTATTTGGTAATGGAGCGCATATTTGCACACGACAGGTAAATTGTCACCGGAGTACCCCAAGGGAAAATTAAACGCTGAGTTAGCCGCTTCGTAGAAGTGGGTAGCGTAAATTTTTCTCGTCGCTGAGGGACTTTGGCCGAAGCGACGCGAAAAAGTTCGTGACTAATCGGTAAAAAATTTTTGGCATCACAATTAAGCTGTTTTGGAAGAGTAGGGAGCGCATATTTGCACACGACAGGTAAATTGTCACCGGAGTACCCCAAGGGAAAATTAAACGCTGAGTTAGCCGCTTCGTAGAAGTGGGTAGCGTAAATTTTTCTCGTCGAGTCAACTCTCAATGGTCTACCCCAGGAAAAAATTGACCGCTAATGTGGCAATGCACACATCGAGAATTCAAAATACGTTATGTGTCTCATTCAGACCACTTCTCTCCGTATAAATCTTTCGGAGCAACTTCAGAATACCCCTCCACATCATTTACATATGTCAGGAGGCTTTGAAGAATGAGGCATAACACAATAGACACTATTCTTATTCAATGACATGGAAATAATGTGGCCGGGTATTCTGAAGTTTAGCCAATCTTTCTCCAGAAACTGTCATAGTTCTAAACTAAAGTCGTCATAGTTCTAAACTAAAGTATAGTCTTTCCGAGCGTTTAAATTTCCCGCTCGTATGCTACTCGGAAACTTCGACAAATCCCTCGTGTATTCTGAAGCTGTTGCGCCATTGTTCAAAAATGGCCATATAGGGTCATTTTTCGCTTGTCTAACAAAGCCTATTATTATCAAAGCTGAGCCACTTTTCTTGATACGCGCGTAATGCACAATTGACCTGTGTGGTTTATGATGATTATGGTTATCGATCTTATTTAAACGGTGTTCCGAGGGGAGGCTGGAATTGCGAGGTTTGATGTAAAAAGGATGGTGAAAAAATGGTCGGTGAACGGTTGGTAAAGTATTGGTGGATGTGTGTTGATACCCTGTCAATGAAAGGAATTTTTGATGTGACGGTGGCGTGTTTGTGATATGTCGGTGAATTTTGATAACGTGCCGGTGAAGCGTAGGTGAACGTCCAGAGCGTGTTAGCCATTTTCATTTAGCTTTAACACATCTTTTTAACCAGGCAGGTATTGCGATATTTGTTGAGCTCCTCAAAAGTGAAAAAGTAAAAAAGTGAAGGCTTAGAATTTGGGCTCAGGGCGTATGAAACCTCTATTAATACCCTCAGGGGTCTTTACCATCTTCTGAGGGAGAAAACAGGTTATTGACCTCATTCAAAGTGCGGTGCATATCGGTATTGATAATACCTGTTTTATTTTTGTGTTCCAATAGGTGCCTAGCGACAGTGCTCAGAATCCGGACAATGTGCAAGCTTCAAGCGCTTTTTCCCACATCTCTTCACGTCTGCACGCGCCAATAGAGGGAGAGAAAGACGGAGAATACGAAAACTTCAATCAAACCAAGACTTTGGACAATGCGAATAAATATCTGCCTCTCACCGATGCAAGCAATCTTGAGATGTCAGCCAACAATTCTAGCACACATGCATCACTTTCGCAGTCTAAAGAAGAAGAGGGTGATAACCCCTAGGGCGACGGCGAATTACACTCTTCATTTCTATAAGAACCTTTTTGAAAAGAAAGTTCAGGCTGAAAGTAACCAAAATTTTAAGAACCCACTTTTAACATACCTAAGCTGAGATTCGGTTAAGAATGTCTTCATTTTGCTCATAGATAAAAGAAATGTAAAACAATGAACAATGAACTCAGTTACTTAGGTAGTACGAAGCATTTTTCTTATTTCCGAGTAGATTTATGGAAATACTATACCTCACAGCTTAAACTTGATCAGCAGGGATTTGCTAAAGCAAAGGCATAGAAAAAACCAGGAAAGATTTATTACTCGACGTTTCGGGGTCATCGTGACTCCATTATCAAGAGACTAGTTTAAAAACATGCAAATAAGGAAAGGTACAAGAATAGCATAAATTAGACTGAACGGCTTAAACAAACACCTTGGCGCGGATGGAATCCGTTTGCACGTTCAGTGTTGGCTTACGCATGCGAATATACAACATTTCATTAACAAGGCAATCAAATTTGCCGTTACATTTCGTGATGACGTTGAATTGCTCGATCAAGCGTTCAGGCATTTCACTATTGTGCTGGAGGTGGTAGTGTTTGTAGATAGAAGATGATTTCCTTGTGTGCCCTTCTACGCGCTCGTGTAAGTGACCACGAGTATAGCCCACATACCCTGCATCACACAGGTTACATTTAAATTCATAAACGACACATTGTTGGTTAACAATAGGGGGCTTAATTTCGTGTTGCTTAAGCTGTTGATCGAGCTTAGGGCTAACGAACACTGGTTGGACAGTCACGCTTAACTTCGAGCTTAGACTGTTCAGTTGTTGTTTAACATGATTAGCTGACGACTGGTCCTTGAAGGGTAACACTAATCTCACAGTCTCCGATGGTACGTCTGGTGATGGACAGGGTTCTGCAGATGAAATCCTTCTCTCAACGAACCGCTTGATTGTAGTTTCAACCAGTGGCTTTGGGTATTTCAAGTTATGAAAAACCCCTCTAAGGCGGTCACATTCCTCGGAGAAGAAAGACCAGTTAGAAGATAATCGATAAGCGCGATCCACCATGGTGTTAACTAGGCTGCGCTTGTACTTAATGTCAACATGACTCTGGAAATGCAGAAGGAGACCCGTGTTGGTTCTTTTGATGTAGACCTTACTCTCAATCTTTGGTGCACGGTTAAGCAGTTCAATTCCTAGAAAGGGAAGGGTTCCTTCCCGTTCGACTTCCATGGTAAACTGGAGGGAGGGATGGGTAGAGTTAAGGGTGTCTAGAAACTGGCCAGCGGTCACCCTATCAGGCATTACGGTCAGGGTGTCATCGACGTACCTCCGGTAATAGCGCGGAAGTTGACCGTGTCGTTCGAGGTTTTCCTCAATCGAGCACATGAAGACGTTAGCCAGCAACGGTCCAAGGGGAGAACCCATAGCGACTCCATCTGTCTGCTCATATAAAGCACCGTCAAACTGGAAAAGCTGGTTTTTCGTAGCTGCTCGGAGGAGGTCGATTAGGTCCGCTTTAGAGATGTTCAAGCTGTGCGTCTCGTTGAACCAATCCTGGGCAAAGGCTTTTTCAGCTAAGATCTGTATTGTTTCCTCCAATGGTACATTTGTAAACAATGAGATGACGTCATAGGAAACTAAAATTTCGCCGTTCCTGATCTCGAAGCCTCGTACTTCATCAGCAAAGCGGAATGTGTCTGTCACTGTATATTGGTTGCACGACAGGGGTTTCAATTTGTCGTCAAGCCATTTCGCTAGCGAGTAATTGTAGGTGTTAGTAGCAGAGAGTATTGGCCGCACGGCCAACTGTTCTTTATGTGTCTTCGGCAAGCCATACAAGTGTGCGAGCCTGTCGTGCAACCAATATACAGTGACAGACACATTCCGCTTTGCTGATGAAGTACGAGGCTTCGAGATCAGGAACGGCGAAATTTTAGTTTCCTATGACGTCATCTCATTGTTTACAAATGTACCATTGGAGGAAACAATACAGATCTTAGCTGAAAAAGCCTTTGCCCAGGATTGGTTCAACGAGACGCACAGCTTGAACATCTCTAAAGCGGACCTAATCGACCTCCTCCGAGCAGCTACGAAAAACCAGCTTTTCCAGTTTGACGGTGCTTTATATGAGCAGACAGATGGAGTCGCTATGGGTTCTCCCCTTGGACCGTTGCTGGCTAACGTCTTCATGTGCTCGATTGAGGAAAACCTCGAACGACACGGTCAACTTCCGCGCTATTACCGGAGGTACGTCGATGACACCCTGACCGTAATGCCTGATAGGGTGACCGCTGGCCAGTTTCTAGACACCCTTAACTCTACCCATCCCTCCCTCCAGTTTACCATGGAAGTCGAACGGGAAGGAACCCTTCCCTTTCTAGGAATTGAACTGCTTAACCGTGCACCAAAGATTGAGAGTAAGGTCTACATCAAAAGAACCAACACGGGTCTCCTTCTGCATTTCCAGAGTCATGTTGACATTAAGTACAAGCGCAGCCTAGTTAACACCATGGTGGATCGCGCTTATCGATTATCTTCTAACTGGTCTTTCTTCTCCGAGGAATGTGACCGCCTTAGAGGGGTTTTTCATAACTTGAAATACCCAAAGCCACTGGTTGAAACTACAATCAAGCGGTTCGTTGAGAGAAGGATTTCATCTGCAGAACCCTGTCCATCACCAGACGTACCATCGGAGACTGTGAGATTAGTGTTACCCTTCAAGGACCAGTCGTCAGCTAATCATGTTAAACAACAACTGAACAGTCTAAGCTCGAAGTTAAGCGTGACTGTCCAACCAGTGTTCGTTAGCCCTAAGCTCGATCAACAGCTTAAGCAACACGAAATTAAGCCCCCTATTGTTAACCAACAATGTGTCGTTTATGAATTTAAATGTAACCTGTGTGATGCAGGGTATGTGGGCTATACTCGTGGTCACTTACACGAGCGCGTAGAAGGGCACACAAGGAAATCATCTTCTATCTACAAACACTACCACCTCCAGCACAATAGTGAAATGCCTGAACGCTTGATCGAGCAATTCAACGTCATCACGAAATGTAACGGCAAATTTGATTGCCTTGTTAATGAAATGTTGTATATTCGCATGCGTAAGCCAACACTGAACGTGCAAACGGATTCCATCCGCGCCAAGGTGTTTGTTTAAGCCGTTCAGTCTAATTTATGCTATTCTTGTACCTTTCCTTATTTGCATGTTTTTAAACTAGTCTCTTGATAATGGAGTCACGATGACCCCGAAACGTCGAGTAATAAATCTTTCCTGGTTTTTTCACAGCTTAAAGAACATGTTAAGAACGTTTTAAGCCTCAAATCGTAAAGAACTGAAAGAAGGGTCTTTGGCATTCCCAAAATTAGAGTGTACGTTAATTGAATAAATGATTTGAGGCCGTGCTAACGCGGAGGCTGGTAATAAGGCTGGTAGTTGATTATTTTCTATTTCCTTAGCGAATTTATCTCACAACTAGTGTGACTGTTATCTTTTGTTACTGTGAGAAAATAGTCTATTTAACTCTACAAAATATGTGTATAAGGCTGTTATAAGTTTCATACTCTCCTATTGCGAATTCGACAAGAAAACAGATGTTCAATTTCAACAGATAATTAAACTTTGCGGTAATTATGTTAATGCGCTTGACAAAGAAGACAGTAAATTGCTCTGGTAAGAATTGATCTCCCTATAGGTATTTCCTGGAAATTACCCCTCTTTTTTTTCAATCCTTTTTGCATTGTTTTTAGGTTAATTTCTTGTCGAATTCCTGATCAGAAAAATAAGCCTTTATTTTCAATTTTTGCTCGTTTACCACAAATTACTTTGAGGTGACTATATCCGTAAGCAACTTCTAGTTTCATTCCCCACAATGAATACACAATTAAGATAACTTGTTCAAAAAGCATGTAGCTCTTTAAGGGGCTGTACCTTGGGAACGCCCTTTCTTCTCCAAACCGTCTGTTTATTTTATGTAACAATCTATAAAAGCTATCTTCTCTGTAGATCTCCTTTTAAGTGTAATTCTTCAGTTCGTCACTAAGTCCATTACAAAATTTATATTGCCAATCTTTTTTCGTTTCTCCCGATCTTGGCGCAAGAGTATGAAATGTGAGGTAGAAAGTCGTTTTGACAAGAGTTACCACCTCGAAGGTACTTACTTATTAGGCAGGATCTGCTTTACCCAGTTTAACGTAATTCTTTAATATAGTGTGACATGGCGACAATGGTGAAAGATTGATCGCTTGCTAACTGTCACCTTGATAAACTGATGAACAACATCTTTCCATCACGAGAGTTAATGGGAAATGGAATGTCGCGATTGAAATGCAATAGTGTACACATCGGCGTTTAGTACGCCTTGATCTTTAGTCGAGATAGGCAGCATTCCCTGGAAAGGAAATAATAGCTTATTATATTTCAAGGCCATTCCACTGATACAATGGGTGATAAGGGTGTCACAAATATGAATAGATGACAAAAGTTCATTGTAGTTGGAATCCGTCCGTCAAATGCTGCTGGACTGAGGTTGCAGTCTTACAGAAGTAAAAGAAGGTTTTTTTTTTTACATTAATTCCCACACCAATATCAATATAGTGACGAAGACCAGGGCAAGATTTCCGCACAGCCCCTACTTCATTATCCATGCAGTTCTTTGATAAAGAAAACAGTAGCTAAAATAAATGAGTGCCTTTGGGAATACTGCTTTGTCTTGAAATAGTAAGGGAAGTCCAGTTGTTTATGCACACGATTCCATAAAGTTCGTGGGTCTAGATAAGAAGATAGATCGTAAAAACACCACGAAGATTACAGAGCGTTAAACGGTGATCGTGGCTTGCTATGATGAACGCCGACATCGTCTCTAACCACTTTGAATCTGACTGCCTGATCGAGTCTGATCGACTCTTACTTACCTCGCTGTCGTAATCCTGATTGACTCTCAGTAAATCTGCCAGTGGAATTGACTACAAACTATAGTCAGCGCTTCTATATGTACTGCTGGTGAGCGTGAGAGGTCAAGCTGGCCAACTGACCATGGATCAACCTCAAAACATTATAATAGGGACCCGGCGGCAAGTGTTTAACGTTGAAATTAACATCAG
The DNA here is from genome assembly GCF_964205215.1 of Stylophora pistillata. Classification (NCBI taxonomy): domain Eukaryota; kingdom Metazoa; phylum Cnidaria; class Anthozoa; order Scleractinia; family Pocilloporidae; genus Stylophora; species Stylophora pistillata. The sequence continues at coordinate 18,435,509 of NC_142527.1, read as the reverse complement.
ATAAACATCTCTTCGATCACATGTGGAAAGCTCTCCATGTGGAGAGATCATCTCCTCTCAGACCCACTGATACATGTACGGCTTTTTTTTTATCGATGACAAATTATTAATGAATACTGATATGAAAAATGTAATGGTTCAGTTGTAACATCTGGTGAGTTAGGAAAAAATTTTGCGCAGCTACTCAGATACCTTGATCACTGCTGTTATTACCAGCAGATTAGATTGCTGGAACAGTGTTTTTTTTTTTTTTTTTTATGATCAACCTCAAGCAGAACTAGATAAGCTACAAAGGGTCAAGAATGAATTGAAATCAAAGAAGGAAGACAGCTATGATGTGTTTTGGAGATGTCCACAAAATTGTGTTATCTTTTGCCCAGAGAAGAAATATGAAGTCTACTATTATAATGGTAGACAGCAAGGCAATGCATTCTTTACAAGAGATGTGATTCAAAACATGATCTGTGAATGTGGATATCGTCCTACCTTATCTATGAGGAGTCAATCTGAGAAATCTAAGGGCAAGCTGTATTTGCGTTGTAACAGGAGGAACTGTAATCTCTTTCAATGGAGGAGGTTTCGACCTACAAAGCAAACAAAAGCCATTCTCCTGGCTAATATGTAGTTGTTTCGTTTTAAGATGATGCCCCGTCACTATAGTAGTGAAGAAGAATGGAGAATAGTGGGACGATTATCAGGATTATCCGAAGAACAATTGGATAAACTTGAGAATGTCGAGTTTTAATATTTCTTTTAATAGATGATGCACTCCTCGTGCGGGATTACAGTTGGAAAAAGTTAGGAAGGCGTCTAGGATTAATAGAACGAGAACGAGACTTCAGTTAATGTTTATAGAACCCACACTGAGAAGAACATGTAAGGACCTGTGTAGAATTTAAAGCACTCATTTAAACAGGGTTTCTTTTCCTTTGTAATAGCATGGGAACTCACTCCGGAGAAACATCTACACATTGCCGTACAAATCGGCAAATACGCTATTCAGAAAATTAGCCACAAGAATAGGAGTATCCAAACGAGAATTAGATGCAATAGAAAATGATGGAATATTATAGTGATAAATAATTGTTGTTGTTACTATAGAAGACCACGAGGAACTAGACGATTGAGTAGGAAAAGTTTCCGATGGCAAGTGGCGAGATTACGCTCAACAACTCCTGGGATTTAAACCTCATGAAATTGATAAATTAGAAGAAGATCTTCGACAATTTTTGATATTCATTTTAATTTTAAGCAAATGGTATAGTTGAACACTGTACAAACAAGAGGCAAGTGTTAAACTTTGTATTAGGATATGTATGATATCTTTGTGTTACAATAAAAGATTACTTTGAAAACAACTAATGGTATCTAACCGTTATTAATAAAACTCACAGATAAAATTATTCCTATCTCATTTACTCTTCACCAAGCCCGCTAGAAAGACACAGAGGATAAAAACAAAAAAAAAAAGAAAAAAAGAACAAAAAAGAGAATATAGAGAGGTGGTGCTGCAGCAAGCACCGAGCGTCGCATACTGAATAGAAGTCCCCCTACTCAAGATAAAATAACAGAAGGACTTAGTATGGTGTTGTCTGGACCTACTCCGAACTTTGGTACCTGAGCACGTTTATCAAGAAAGCAAGTCTTTAAAGGAATTGCTGATAATGTTAAACATTATAGAGATAGATGATAAATGTGAACTGCCATCAGTATTGCTCGAGCCGTTATCATTTGCACATGATGTTCCAAAGCTTTATGGTGTCAGTAGCGCTCTCCTCGCCACTATTTTCCTTGTTTCCATCCACCTCAGGATGGATATAATTAAGCGAGTTTGCCTATTGCTACGTCATATTTTCGTCATAACAAAGACAGCGGATTTCAAGTTGAAAATGCCGATCTTTGAAATTAATTGTTCGCAACTAAAACCCTTTTAGCTCAAATGAATAGCCAGTTAGGACAATGCCAGTAAGGAACTTTTGATAAAGGTACACTTTTTCTAGACCGTACTTTCCTTTTAACGTCAGTTATCGTTTATATTACCGTTCATTTTTGTAGCTACTGCCTCCTACAGGAGGCGATTCCACATGTGTTGTTGAGATAGGTACATGAGTGAGTGAGTGAGTGAGTGAGTGAGTGAGTGAGGGTAACGATAAAATTCCAATGAAATTCACAGTCAGTTCGCACCTTCTATTTCCCTGAAGCAAAGAAAATAGGAACTTTCGTTTTTTTATCGGGAGTTTTGAGAGATTAAGTCGAGCTCTTTCAATTTATGGCGCGTCAAATCTTAAAATTCTAACGGTACATCAAGTCCATAAAAGATGAACCAAATATTACGAACCTGTAAGGCGAATGCTTTTTGTAGGCTTTGGTATTAACTGACATGTTTTCAACCGATAAACGCGCTGAAGGTTTTAAAAGTATACTGTCCAAGTGAAAAAAGGGAAAAGAAAATAAACATTTAACGAAGAAATGTGACTCGACAGTCCGCGATAAACGAACTAATACAAAACATTCCTCTAAGGGTCAAAGAGGGTCAGAACGAATGATGTATTTGCTTGCAGTGGGTTAGAGTGACATTAATTTATGTTACATTATATTCTAGAAACAAAATGAAAGATATCTGCGATTGAAATTGTGATTGTTTGCATAATCCATAAGAATGAAAAATATTACCGTTGATGGGCAAAGCGAAGCTGAATCGTTTAGTTAATCACTTGTTATAGAGTTCTCTCAGATCGCTTTGGAATGATCAGCATAAAGATGTTTCGAATTCATCTCGTCATTGGAAGTTTCATTGTAATGTGTTTACGACAAGTCATTTCTCAAGGTAACCATCCTCGGAGACCCAGGAGGAAAGAAAATAATCGAGGAGAGGAAAACTAAAGTCTTGGTTCGACCCGAATGCCCGTGAAGCATCTTTCGCGTCGAACCATCTTTCCTTTCGACTGATTATTTGCCCCTGAGTGTCCTGGGTCATGATCAACCAACAACTGGATCTTATTACCTATTAGTAGTAATCGAATTGCGTTTGGTTCGTGTTCTCTCAACGTACTGGGAGATTTGTCTATAGTTGCTACATGAAAGGACTACAGCGATTAAGCAACAAAGCGAAAAGCTTGTTAATCTGGAGCTTTTCCGAGTTGCTTTGTCTGAGAGCTGCGAGCTAAAAGAGGAAGTTTCATTTTTTAAGCTTATTCAGTGGCTTATAGCCAGTAGAGCTCTATCTCAATGGATGTGTCGACTCGAGGTTAAACCAGACTGGCACTTTTTGTATCTTAGCTTTTAATTAAAGAAAAACATTTGTACTAGAAAAACAGCAAAAAAATATTATTATACTTTGGTAAAGTGTTCTTGTATAGAATGAAGCTTCAATACCATTCAAATTAATATGACTTCATGATTTAGATTTTAAAAATAGAGACGTGTAATACCTAGCCTCTTTACAAGAATGAAAGAGCAATTTCATTTACGAATTTTCAAACAGTAAATGCCAGAAACTTAAAGTACTACTGAGACGAAAACTGATGTTCTTCAAAACAAATTTTTTGCTGACAATTAAAATTTAGTTTCTAAACGAAAAGAAAAAATACAATTCAGACCTACCACGGCAAGAAATGTCCTAGAAAAATTTGACTAAAACTCGCTAAATTTCGTCCGCCATAGCTCAAACTACAACAACTGAGCCAACGATATTTTCAGCGTTTTTGCCAGTCATGACATCATATTATGTCTTTCGTTGAAGCTCTTTCGAAGTAAATAGAGGAATTCATCGATCTTGCTCGAAAAACGTCGCCGTTCTTCATTTTAACCGACAGTAATACTACTGTTTCTTTCGATGAGGGGCCCATGGATGATTGCAAATTTAACAACCACTTGGTCTGTCTTTGTAAGCCGTCACTCCTGTATCTTTCGTCATTGTTATTTGGGGAAGTGAACTTTGTGACATTACGTATGGTGTCACGCTTCCATAGGACAGCTTCAAAGGAGACTATTACTTGTGAAAAATGCTTCTCAAGTGCAGGCGTAATTGTGGCTAGTTTTCATATTTACTATTTCTAGTTCTGAGACATTATTATTGCGTCTCGCTTCATAATCATTATTTTCGGTGGTTTTCCGTTTCATGTCAGTTTTGGCCAAATTTCTCGTTCGGATGCTTTGCCCTCTTAAATATATGGAATGTCTGCCAGTACTAGGTGCATACTGAAAATGTTGTATCCGCAAGAAAATACTTGTTTTTTTTCCTTTCTCATTTCAAACCTTCCATGGGCGAAAACTTACGTGAAAACTATAACAACTGGAGCAAATTGAAACGAGCGCTTCTTTTTCATGGTTGGAAAAATCTTAAATTCCACCGAAAATTGTTCACGTACGTTTTCCTTGAAAGCCCTTACTGTTGTATCTTTTCGTTGCGCGACATTGTGTAGGATGTCAATCAAAGCTTCCCAAAGAGCAACACAAAGGAGACACTCGTGAACAAAGCTTCTTTAGCGTAGCCTTTATAAAGAGGCGACTGTAGTCCTGGAAAAATTGATGCCAGGCTAAATGTTTTGTCCACAGAAGAAGTAAAAATTTACTATTGTAACTCCAACAAGACTATGGAAATAGGTATATTAGATTGAAAATGTCGTCTGGGTGCTCCCGGGGCCGAAAAAGATACAAAAACTTTCCCATTTCCCACGGAGGTCAGTTATTTTAGTGGAAATTTCCTCTTTTAACGAAGGCCGCCATTTTGCTGGATATGGTGCCAAAATGATTGTTGCAGTAAATGGTTTGAACCCGGGGGTAACATGTGAAGGTGTAGTCTGATCGTCCGGGTGAGTGTAGTCCTGAGAAGGACTGTTGTCGGTGGTAGTGACTGACGTTTCGACAACCTGTGCGGAAGTCATCATCAGAGTCGAGTGAATGATTGTTGTTGGGCCTAGGCCGACGATCTGCTCATACCAGACGATCGGGGGCAAAATATAAGATTAGGGTCCTTAGGCAGTCAGGACGACAACAGTGAAGAAAACGTCGATTAAAAAGGAATTAAAATTTATAGTAAGCGTTTCGTAAACGGCTGAATGTGTTTACTGTCTCTTGCAGCGCCACACCTAAACTTCAGCATCACGTATGTGAGCGGCGTTAAGTTCTAAAGTTGAACTTAAATGATTTGCAGTCGTTGTTTCCATTCTTGGACAACTCAAAGTTTGGCGATTTCACGTTGTTGCTTGGCAGAAGGCGGCTGAAAAATGTACAAAGTTTTGAAATGCACGTGTTGAGCTATTGTTATACCAATTAGATCTCTTGCCAAATTTTAGTCCTACAATCGAATTCTTCGGCTTTATAGGTTTCCTCTTTTACTTCCACTTTTGATAAAAGTGAGCTCCGGTATTATATCGGAGGATATCATACAGTGGCAAGAGGATGTCAATTTTAGTTCGAGTGCCAAGAACGTAAAATTCCTATCTCAAGCTTGATTGTAATTTTCTTTTTATCATTTGGACAATTTTCCAAACAAAAAACAAACCGAATTCATTCAGCAAAGTTTGAAAAGGTGGGAATTGTGACGTCGTTGCTCAATATGACCATGTGTGCGACATAGGAGAATACGCCATTCGTTTCCCGGAAGTATTGGTCGAGTGTAGCGCTACGAATATTTTGGTCCCCGGTGAAGCACTCCTTTCCATATCATAAACGGTTTCTCTTACACAAGCCGATGCGTGTTTAACCGCAGAAAGAAACTATAGTTTAATGATCGCTTACTGCGTAAAACTCGAGTTACAAGTTTTCGTCTGTAAAATCTGTATGGATTTTTTAAATCCAGAAAAGAAAAATTTGAAAGGAAAGGATAAAGAAAGTATAGAAGTTACTCTCCAAGTAACAGACTCATACTTCAGTGCATTTTTCTTTCGTCCACAGTCTTTGATTTTCCTTTTCTTAAGATTGTTTGTTGCCTTTGGGAATGGAAGATGGTCGCATAAAGGATGAAAACATTCGTGCTTCGTCTTCTTCACCACTCGCTGAAGCCACCAATGCCAGACTGAATCATTCGGATGGTTATGGGGGATGGTGCCCTGATCAGGAGCGGCATGAAAATGATACAGGTCCTATCCCCAGAGAGTTTATTCAAGTCCACTTACCCAGCCCTTTACGAATTAAAGGTGTAGTAACACAAGGCCGCGCTGGTGGTCAGGAAAAGATTGAGAGGTTCTGGATTTCTTATGGTTGGCAAGTAGTACAATTTTATTATTGGTATTATGGGGCAGGATCACACAGAGTTAAGGTAGGCCATTTTAAGGAACTTTTTTATAGCGATAGCTCACCATTCAATAACGATACCGCTATTCATCTACACTTTTTCGTTAAGCTCCGTCTGCACGAGCAATTTTTTATGTGGGAACTGTATGTGCGAATTTTTATTTGCCACATAAAAACTAACACGCCAGCTTTTCAGCAAATGCAGCTATCACATAAAAATTGATCATTTTTTATCATCTACACGGGCAAATAAAAATTGCCACTTAAAAACTGCCATATAATAATTGCTCATGTAGACGGGGCTTTATACAACGGCCAAATTGCAGAGAGTGTGAGGAAATTTATCTCTAAGACAGAGCTCATTCAAACTTTGGTCGAAATAAATATCCCAAAATATATTATAACAAACTATTTACTAATCGCTGAAATTTCAAATAATTTTAGGGAGTCTGTGAGTGATCTTTCCATGTGTTTGACATCTTTTATCCTCTCCGCCGTTTGAGTGTAAAGGCGACTAGGTTGACTTTGTTGTTTAGTTGACCTTTTATGGTAATGCATAAACGAATTAACTCCAATGTACTTGCGGGACCTAATTAATGAGCGAGGCACAAACTGTGACTTTTTCTGTAAACTGACATTGCCAAGGCCGTGTACTAGTTACTTAAAAACGCAGTTTAACTGTACAGTGGTCCTAGTCTGTGGAACTCGTTACCTGAGAATGTCAGAGAAATCAGATCAATAGGTCAACTATACGAGTCATTGGATTCTCACTCGGCAATCTTGTAAAACAGTATATTGATAATTTTAACCAACGCTATTGCTTTTGCCGAAGATTTTTTACCGATTTTAAATAAAGATACTATCACCACCACCACCACAACCACCACCATTACTACTACTACTACCACATCTCTTCCCTTCCATGGGAAGTCCATCATTTATTTACGAGTGGCACAATTCGCCTGTGCGCGTGCAGCAAGCAATTCGGTCGCGTTCACGATATAATAGTGGTAGTAAAGTATTCATACTGAAGGGTTTTGTTTTGTTTGTTTTCATTTGTTGGCATTTTGAAAAGTAAAGGTAGTTTGTCTGTTGAGTGTTTTAACCCCTCCAAACAGCAAGGTTTTGAAGTTCAGATATTTTCAAGGCCAAGACTACTGGCATATACAAGGTCAAATTGAGAGTGTCGCTTTCATTATGCTCAAGACATAGTTTGGAGCGTGCGTTAACAAACAGCTACGCTTAAAAAAAAAAAACTCTTACCGAATGAGAGGATGATCCTCAGCATACTCTTATTAGACTTAGCTTGTGCAGCAAAGAATTCTGTAACAACACAAAATGCTCATTAAAACAACGATTTTTATCGAACCGGATAAAAGGGTTTCATGCTTTATTGCTTTGGATTTCTCAGGTATTTGAGGGAAGAAAGGACGGCAAGATCACACTTTCGGTGTTGAGACCTCCAGTTGTAGCAGACGCAATAAGAATAATTCCACAAATACATCCTCCTTCCAGGCAGGTGTGTTTCAGGTTTGAGCTTCTTGGCTGTCCAATCAAAAGTGGTAAGCTTATCGTTTCCAAACAATATACTACCAACTTAAGTTTAAAGCTCATTATTTTAAAACATGTACCGTCCGGTCGTTTATTACAATTCACGAGCGCCCCACAGTTAACCGCCTTAACTAATACTTTTACCCATTTTATCCTGTTTATATCTTTTAACCTATTATCCTCATTATATATTCGATGTTCCCCCACAACAGTACAGCTGCGATGGTAACAGGTTCATCCCCTCCAATGTGTTCCCCCCCCCGACCATTTAGTATTTTTCTAGTGAATAATAAAATATTACCGGTACGTAATGAGGTTGTGCTTGGCCACCACTTAACAAGTTTTCAGGATCCACCCCTGACAGTTCTGTATCTGTTTAATTTGGCGGCACTAAGGGACCAGTTATTACTATCGCCGAGATGCGAATAGAGTTACCGTAATTGGTGAACAGAAGCTTAGCATGTAAATTTCTATTCATTACTTAGGACTTTTCACGTACAGTATGCTTCGAGGTAACTCCCTGGATGGGAGATACAACTTCACCGATTCAAGCTATGATGGTTTGACTAAAGGCTTCATTCTATCCTCTGGGTTGGGGATGCTTACTGATGGAAGATTGGCCGATGAAGATTTTACAGTAAATAATGGATCGGGTTGGATTGGCTGGAATATTAAAGAAACTCCTAGACCTTACATAATATTTAAATTTTTGAGAAAAAGAATCTTCAATTCAGCGACTTTCCATTGTAACGTCAAAGACAAGTCACACATCAAGTTATTTTCCAAAGTTGAAATAAGTTTTGGTACGATTGTATTTAATACTACGCAAGTCTTCGAACCCAAGGAAGTTTTAAGCCCATCATCATCATCATCGATAAACCACAATGTTACAATTGAGCTGTGCCGCCAGGTTGGGAAGTCTTTAAAGTTCAACTTTACCTACAGTGGACAATGGATATTAATCAGCGAGGTTACCTTCAACTCAGGTAAACTTAAAGGCTTTTTCGGTGATGTGACTTGAGATCACAAGCAGCAGAATTAAAATCAACAATCAATAATGTAACCTATAAGATGTGAAATTGATTAATTGTTAAGTTCCACTGTATCTGTTGGAAAAAAAAGTTTTTCTTTTTCTTTAATCCACTAAGATGTTTTTGAACAAGCTAAGTAATAACTATTTTTTATCATTACAGAGCCTCTTGGAAAAAGGTCATCTCCAGAAGTTAGCCCTGTTACAACCACTAAACACTATCCATACACAATATCTAGCACACCATCAGGAGAAAGTGCGATATATGAAGGTAATTCTATTTACTTTCACAATTACTAATTCTGTTGTATCCTCGATATGAGCGCTTCAACTGCCTTCAAACCTTACTAAAAGCTATGACACACAAATTATCAACAAACGCTCATATCAACACATTTTTGGCAGAGCTAGGAATTCTAACGCATGTAGTTCTTTTTAAGAAAAGAATCGCACACTAAAACAACTAATCAGACAGTTCACCCGGCACATTAACGAATAATCCGCTATTTAGCTACTAGAATAACCTATTGTATGGTTCAGTGAGGTATTAACTGTCCAATCTGTAACGTGTCATTAATGCTACCACTCGTTTGCTTTATTGTGCCCCGAAATCCGGTCATATCACACTTTTGCTTCGCGAACTGCACTGGCTAATCGTTTGCTACCGCATAGAATACAATATTATACTCATTGTATATAAAAATATTGCATAGCATAGAGCCCGAGAATTTGCGCAATTTATCATATCCACATTTCCTTCGTCCATATAAAATCTGCGGCACGATCATGACTCGGATATCCTCTTGGCATTCCCAAAGGTGATAACCAAGAATACTTTAGGGGATAGATCATTAAGTAGTGCTGCCCCTGCTCCCGAGTTCAATTAGTCAGTCCGTTAACTAGTCTTTCCGGGGTCGGTCAGAAAGGTCGGTCTGTCAATAAGTCAGTTAGCATGTCAGTAAGTCAATTGGTCAGACTGTCAGTCATTCATTCAGGCAGTGAGTCAGTGAGTCTGCAAATCTGTCAGTCTGTCAGTCAGTGAGTTAGTAAATCAGTAATTCAGCCAGTCTGTCAGTCAGTGGGTCAGTAAGTCAGAAATGTAGTTAGTCCGTCAGTCAATGGTTCAATGAGAAAGTATTTCAGTCAGTTTGTCAGTTTGTCAGTCTGTGAGTCAGTGAGTCAGTAGGTCAGTAATTCAGTCAGTCAGTCAGTCTGTCAGTCAAGGAGTCAGTAGGTCAGTAAACAAGTCAGTCTGTCAGTCCGTTAGTCAGTGAGTCAGTAAGTCAGTAATTAAGTCAGTCTGTCAGTCAGTGGGTCAATAAGTCAGTAATTCAGTCAGTCAGTCAGTCTGTTAGCCAGTCAGTCCGTCAGTCATTCGGTTTGTCAGTGAGTGAGTCAGTAAGTCAGTAATTCGGTCAGTCTGTCAGTTTGTCAGTCAGTCAGTAAGTCGGTAAGTCAGTCAGCTATTAATTAGCAGAGATATTTTTTTAG
>NC_142527.1:17677700-17707700 GCF_964205215.1 Stylophora pistillata | reverse complement strand
CTCATTATTCTAATGAAGTTATCACATTTTATTTGTATATAATCTCTGAGCTACAATTTTACATCAGTTTTAACATTTTACTTGATAATGAGGTCATGCAGACTTCGAAACGTCGTAGTTTTTTACCGTTAATTTTTAAAACAACTTTAACAATCAAAATTATTATTAATATTATAATCAAATGTAGCCACTTCCAAAGTGAATTGCAACCTTTAGACTGCCTACTGTTGGTCTTCTAACTGTTGTACATTATTTTATTTTACAACAAAGAAGAACCTTTTGCAAAAAAATTATGAAACAACATTACTCCTTACACAAGCCATCAAGAGAAAAGGTCAGTGCTCTACAAGCCTTTTTATGATGGTGAAGCTCCAGGAGCAAATGATTCTCTTCAGAAACTGCATATGAATAGCTGAAAAATTGAAGAACAAAAAGGAAATTTAGATAAATGCTGTCAAAACTGTTGATTACAAATTTTAATTGTATGCATGCCTGCTCAATTTTTAGCACTTTATTGGTTGAGAACACATCAATTTATCCCAAACAATGCAGAAAGTTGAAAATTGAGCAAAAAAAAAGTGAAACTGAGTGCATAAAGTTGAAATTGAGTGCAGAAAGGTAAAATTGAGTGTAGAAAGTTGTCAGCAAAATTAAAGAACTGGGGCCAGTTGTTCAAAGACCGATTAGCACTAACCCAAGGTTAAATTCTTATCTGAGTTTCTTTAATCCTTTGTTCAAAAGCCTTTTTTGGGATAATATTCCCTATACTTTTTAGAGCATCCAATTACCAAGTTGTAGACAAAAAGAATTCCACTGAATTTCCTTTAAAAGATTTCAGATCTGAAATCGGATTTCACAGTAACCCTGGGTTATCTTAACCCAGCTTTGAACCCAGCCCTGACTTTTCAACAAACTGTATAGAAGTTAACATCAGAGTTAAGGGAAGAGTTCTTTGTCCAACAAACGCTAGAAAAACTAGTTCATGATTCAAATTGATAGGTCAGTTTTTAACCTATTTCCTTAGCTATAAGTCTGACTAAATTAGCTTTTTATGTGACTGAGTGTTCTGACAATAACTTTCACCAATAAAAGCTGTCATATCATCAGTTCAGTCAATTAAAAAGAAGGTCCTTACTATGACTTTCCGAACCCAGTTTCTCACACTACACAAATGGACCATTCCTTCTATCATCCAGGCTGACAGTCAGTGACTGTATTTACAGTATTTCATCATTACTTACAATTATGCTAACCTTGTTGCAATTGATACTTAATAATACTCACACTGAAAACTACTCACAATAAGATAATTATTTAATATTTAATATCAGTTTTAACTCTAAAAACTAAATTATACTTACACCCTTTTAATATTTTTATAAATTAATTACTATTAATTAGCTTAAACTTTACACACCACAATACTTACAATTAACAAACGGTAAACACCACAGCGTATGCTATCGAGTTATGAAAGCACACAGGAGGTTGCTAAGCATGAAAGAAGCATAAGAGTTATGTGAGGTGATAGCCAAGAGTGACTTTAGCTCCATGAGTGCTTACTCACTGCAAACCTCCCAAGTGCATCCATAACTCAAAAGTGTACACTGTGGCATTTATCAAAGAAGCATGAGAGTCATGTGAGGTGATTAAGCCAAGAGCGACTCTAGCTGCGTGAGTGCTTAGCAAACCTCCCAAGCGCATCCATAACTCAATAATGTACACTGCGGTATTTACCATGCCTTTGTTTTATAACATAACATAGATACATTAATTGTGGCAAAAGAGTTTTCTTCTATTTAACAAATCTTATGTGACCAGAAAAAACAAGCGCATGCAGAAAACTAGTCTTTGCATCTGCTCACATCAGCAGTGTACACCCATGGGAAATGGTGGATGCTGAATTGACCAATTAGAGCATGTGCTTTACTTTGGTTATATGTTATAATGTGATTTTTTAATTAGCTTACTCTCCATACTGTACAATATTTACAATACCTACACTTGATAAGGCAGTTACAATTTTACAGAGATCAAGTCAGCACATGACTCATCACAGACACAATACAAATATACTTCAATTAGATTTTGGAGCTAGAATGGTTAATAACAAAAATTGATAATGCAGATTTTAAATGAATCAAATAGATAAATAAATAAATTATCATAATATAATTGTGTTACAGTTGGGTCATGATTTGCCCTTTGATCTTAAAGGTTTCACATTTCATTTTTAGCTTGCAGTTTTCTTGTAGTCAGTTTTCTTGTATACAGTTTTCTTGTATTCAGTTTATTGTATTCAGTTTTCTTGTATTCTCCATGCTGTGTTGTTATAGTTCGCTTCTTTGTTTATCAAGACTTTTAGTTGTGTGTGCCATCAGCATTATGGGATCGATATGTAAGTTTTTTAATATTCTGCTTCAGATCTATTAATTTTTTTTTGTATTGCTTGCCTCGTTACTTTGCAACCATTCATTATTTATGTTTTTAGCATGTTGTTTAGCAGTATCACCCCCTCAAAGTTGCATGGAGATCTTCCATGAAATCTAAGTGTTCTTTTATTGTGTTTTCAAGGCAAGCTCATTAAGTACTTTTTGATATTTAATTTTGATATCACATGGTTATTGTGTCCCTTAGGTTTCCCTAAGTTATTTTCGTTGTATTACGTTTGTTAGCCGCCATGCCTGTTCTTACACTAGATCCCTTTGATTTATTTATTTCAGTTTACAAGACAATATAGACCCCTAATAAAGTTCATAATATATCCCGGCCCATTTTTGGTGCAATTTAACTGGTCACAATTTTCTTGGCATCTGAACTTTGCCTTGACATTTGCTTACCGCTACAATCTGTTTAGCCGCCCCCCGGTTAGGTCAATTGGTTAGAGCGCCAGGTTGTGCGGGAGGTCAAGGTTTGAGGAGAATTTGCTAGTACCTTTCTATAATATCAAGAAATGGATAGATATTCTAGTCTTCTCGGATAAGGACAAATAAACTGTAGGCCCCGTCTCCTGCAGGGTTAGGGGTAGGAGACGTTAATTTCTCACGCACAAGATTACTGTGTGGTAGATGTCCTCCCCTGGGGTGGGATGGGTGGGTGTTATTGTTTCACAGGGTCCCATTTAAACTAGCTATTTGCTAAACTGGGCTACCCTGTATAAATAATCGTAAATACAAATATCTTAATAATGGTTCCCATCTTTTCCTAAAAATTTAATATTGAAGCTTCTCATTTCTTAAGGCAATAAGCCTTTCAGTCTCCATTTTAGCTTCTAATTTGTATAGAAACAACTGATTTGTTTCTTCTACATTCCCATATACATACTTTACCAAACATCATCAGATGATTAAGTAGATCATTTCTGTTTAAAACGCCAACTTTAACATCTTCGAGATATAAGCTCAGATTTTCACTCCAAAGATTAGACCACCAATTGCAAAATCTGTTCCAAAAGGTGTACAAGCACATGAAAGCAGTCATACTTACACTGTCACCCTTCCATCGATTTCTCCAGCAGCAATAACGTCTCGATTTGGATGAAAGTTTAAATCAAATACTTGGTTATCAAAACTGATATCACCCGGAACACCATCACCTCCATCTACTCCCTGAATAATTCATAATTGAAAAAAAAAGAAAAACGACAGAATTTGAGATATACTAATTATAAGGTAACATTGCACTGTTACACTCCCATGTCAGATTTTGTGTTATTGCTTGCTCAAGACTTTTGACAGTTTTTAATTGCTGGATTTCATGCAACCCCAAAGTAATCAATGATAATATGCACTGTTGGGGAACAAAATTTCAGCTTTATAGCAATAAGAATTAAAATCACGCTGTATATCATGGCTGCTAGGAAAGAGGTCTTTTTTAATGGAGGAATCAGCAAAACAACAGTTGCATGTTAATGGTTCATGGGTAGACCATCAGTACGTCAGTGGACTATCCGTTTCACAAATGACCATTATTTTGATCAGGGCTACTGTATTATTTGTTAACTAGACAATTCCCAAATTGAAGTAATCACATCATGTAATGGAACAAAACACTTTCAATCACTGAAAAATGCAATTATGTGTGATATTACAGAGTTTATATTATATTTGAGCCACATAATTAGGTTATAATGATAAAAATTTTCATACATGGAGCCCACATGACAATAATTGTATCCATTGGGGGCCTGAAGATGTAGCAGCTTAATAATCAGGGGAATAGAAAATAAAAGATTCACAAAGGGTGACTCATAAATATTGACCAACAACTGCTATAGCAGGTGAACAGAATGTGATTAAGGGAGGCATGAATAATCAACTGGTGGTTTTATGTGCTCCATTGCACTTACATGTAATTTATCAAAGAATTATACGGTTTTTTTTTTTTATGCAGTTTCCTTCTTCCTTGTGCTTTCTAACAAATCCTCGGAAACAGTCCATGTATATTCCCTTGCAGGTGTTGTGTGTTTATTATCTCATATTCGGAAGAGCCCTAGACAGGGAGCTGTTCAAATAAAGTATGTAAAGTATGTATATTATTCATATCATTCTTATTTCCTGTGCATGGAAATTAGCAAGTTCTTGTCCTCGCTACTGAACAATAAATTATATGGCTTTTACCCACGTTGCCACGGCCAGTAAGGCTAATTTCCATGAACATGAAAGAATAGCAATCAGATCCGTCAGATATGAAAGGGGTCACGTTGGCTGAATTTCCAAATTTCGTTACACCGTCCAACCAACACCAACAATCCAATATTTTTAAATGTTTCTTAAACTGTTGAGCCATCTTAAATCGCTCCGTGCCATGACGTTCTTCGCCGTGAGAATTTTTTTACGAGGCTTGTGAATTTCTTGGGCATAATGTAAAATCTTGTGAAATTTTTACCAAAATCGCCAATTTGATTCCTTTCCGTAATTGCCTATGGGAGGTATTTAATCTCCTGATTTTGACCAAATATGGGCACCCTAAGACTAAAAATTAACCTCATCATTTTCCAGAAGGCCTAGGAGCTAATTAAAAGCAACTATCTGATATCTCACCTTACCTGAGATTGCTCGTTTGTTTGGGCCGCCATTTTGTTCCATAAGAACACGTGGCTAGCTTACTAGCCCCATAATTCCTTCGGTTAATTGATTCAAAATGGCGGCGGCTTCTTCGAGCGTAATCACAGTTCAGGCACCTATAAAATCCATAACCATACAACACCTTGCTTTATTCATTTGTTGTTTACCACTATTCTCGTTATTTTCTTGTTTGTTGATCGCTCTGGTATGGCATTTCGATGATACTACAAAGACTCATTGCCAGGTGAGAGTGCTTTCCTTCGATGAACCATACCGGTTGGGTGTGCGTATAATGCAAACCGGGTTAAATTAGTGTCATGGTTGTAATATTAGCTTTTATAAAATGACTGAGATACTACGAGCGCAATTGTTTGCCAAACACCTTTCGTTTATTGGTATGGTAAACCCACAGAAAATTGAATCATACTCATGTTGTAATTTAAGTTTATTTTATATTTAATTAGTATATAATTCAAATTTTACTCGCATTCTCCCAACATTCCAAATCGGTTATTAAGTTTTGATTAATTCAAAGCTTTAACTTCCCCCCCACAATCCTAAGACATCACCTAGGAATCACCTAGTGTTTGAAGATTGGTTGGCCAGCTCAAATATTCCCCCCCCCCCCCTCCTGTTAACTTAATATGTTGTGTTCAAATGCCCTCTCCAAGTGCTGGGTTTGATGTTCTATTTTTTCGTAAAAGGCTAAAGATCAGTGACTCTGACTTTCTGCTTATTGACAGCAATTAATTTGACTATTTGAACTACAAAACTTAGATCTTGCAGACCTTTTCTTCTGAGCCATCCAATTGCACAAGTGGACTCTTAAAATACACGGCCATATTAAAAAATTAAACGTGTATTTTGCTGTTCTAATTTCCCACTCCACCCAGGTGAAGTTCATTTTCCACCCCCCCTCCCCAAACAGGCACAGCCAACAATCAAATGCCCTTCAGTTGCCTGCATGAGGGCTTGAAATTGATTTGTGCATTATGCTGGTAAACCCAGAGAAAGTGTGGTCTTAATTTATCATGTCTAACTAGGTAATCTTAAGTTCTTTTGAAAAAAAAAATTAAACAAGTTGCTGATCATGACCAAGAAAGCATTTGTCACAAAGGTTATCAATTGTTTTCTTTCTTACAACTCTATGTTCTTTTTCTTTTAACAAAGAATGTACACTCACTGAAGGTCACTTAAAAGTTGAACTCATGAGCAGTGGTTAATAAGGGTAACAGAAATATTCCCCCATAATTTTCTATTTTCTTTTCCTGTTGAACTTTTACTTTCCAATCAGACTGTGAAAGAAGAATTATTTTCTAATACTGGTATGCTATTTCTGATTGATTCCCACAATTTCCTTTTTTCTGAGAGACCTCTTTCTAAGAAATCATGAAACTAAGCACTCCCAGGTCCCTAGACAATTTTTTGACTGGATCATTATCATAACTACAAGTTACATGTAGTTGCAACTGTATTTTGTATCTACTTAGCATGTCATAATTTCAAAAGTGGCCCTTATAATTTCACTTACTGGTATGCTGTAAATCTCCAATGGATTTGTTATTCTTCCTTACATTTAAGGTACCAAACTATTTGCCTTCATTAAGTGCAGCCATTGGGGGAAACATGCCAGAGATGTTTATTTGGAGAGTTGCAATAGCTCTGCATTGCCTTCCACGAATCCTTCTTGCACCTTCTGCAATTCATAAACACTACAAGAATACACAATCAGGCAGAGTATATCACTTAACAACTTGGTGGTTTAAGCCACTCAACTTTTTAAACAGCATTTTGGAAGTAATAGAAAATGGAGCCCTCCTCACATTGACCTACATATCTTCAGTTGAAAATTATGGTAAGCCTTGAAAATTTCAATTGAATCTGAAGAGTAGCATTGGATTGCATTGCTTCTGTGCACTTTCTCTGTGATTGGCTCAGAACACTTGCAGTACTTGTATCTTGCAATTATATGTAGTAGCCAGTCAATGCAGTTATGCTATGCTTTAGGCACTTTAATGATTTTAATTTGAGTCCACTTCATCACAACGTTTAAGATATTTTTGTGTGTAGTGATCAACTGTTGTGAATTGTGATTCAATCAATTAATCAGCAGACCTTATTTTAAGAGGGAAGCACATGACAGAAGGGAAACTGATGACCCAGTGGTCCTCTGTAGGATAAAGCTTAAAATGTAAAAATGAATGATGATCTATGCTAGATAGGTTTGGTTTTGAACCAAACCTATTTACACCATTTTCACAACTGCTAGTCATTTGCAAATTAGGCTAACACATTTCTTTGGACACATTCTTGTTTAAAAAAGCTTGCTTTTACAGCAACCAACTTCCTTTCATTCAAATTTATTTTGAAAAAGGGTTGATTAATTTTTTTAAATTTTACTGGCATTGATATACATTTATTGATGCCTGGCACTTTCAATTTGAAAGTTAGGTTTTTCTTTTCTTCATTCCTATTAGAACCTCATCAAACATAAAGTGTAATTACCACTGCATGACTGTATTTGTTTCTTTTGTTGGTTTTTTTGTTTGTATGCACATTTTTTTTTCTCTTGTTATCACATTGTTTGTGTTTTTTTCGCTTTTACTTAATCAATATTCTGTTAGGTGTTTTGCATAATTTCGTCTCGTTAAGGCCCTTTTTGCATGTGTTTTTAGCGGACTTGTGCTTTTTCATCGCTATGTTTCATTTATCCAGTTTGCATACCATCTCCGTTTTTGATTTTCGTGTTCCTAGCCGTCCTAGTAATACAACGTTTCTACCGCTTGCTTCGCATCGCTTTTCACTTATATCATACATTTCGTGAAATCAATTAAACGACGTAGCATGTTGGACGTTTGACTACAATATAAAGAATGGGTCGTCTTTGCGTTTACTCAGCAAATGATGGCCAGCAATGTTTTGTCTCTTTTTCTTCCCCCCTCCTCTTTCATAACTGTGCACACGAGACTGACCAGCATAGCTGCTTAGTTTGTCTTGGTTCCTTTGGTATGATAGGACAAGGACTATGATTTACTTTTCCTCCTGTATGAAATGGTAGTCAATTGTAGGTTGCCTTTAAACTTTTGTTAAGTTCTACCCAGGAGCAATGCTTTAAAAAGCAGTGTTGGAGTTATGTCACTTACTTCATTACACAGCACAATGACCCTTGACTAGGTTTAAAACACATAACAGTCAATTGTGAGCCAGTTGAGGAAATATGGCCAGCAAAAATTGTTAGACTTTTTCAAGAATGTTGTAGGGGTTTCTCCAAGGACTTCATGGCATGCTTGTCAAAGTAGAGAGTCACTGATACTAGGTGGGTATGTTGTGGATGAAAGGTGGGTGAAGACTTTACCATTGTAGGGGTTATCAGTCATAATTATTTCAATCAATGGTAACATTGTGAATATTGAGATCTGAAATGTTTACGTTTCAGCTATTCACGAAGCTTCCTTTATTATATTTATGGCGTGCTCCATGGCTTACATGTTTCTGTCATGCATTCTATCTGGGTTGACAACAAGCAAACCAATGAGCATTGAGGTATGTACACTGTGGAAATTACCAATTCACCATTAGGGAATGGATCCAAATCTTGTAAGACTTACAGTTTTTTTTTCTGTCTTACATTATTTTGTTCACTCTCCAGTTAATCAAACTGGAAAAATTATTGTTTAATTAGCTCTTTCAGTCATTAAAAGAATTCAGTGTAGGAATGGCAATTTGTGCAGCCTGTATCACACATTCACCCAATTGTCTTAAACTTTCTGTAATTTTTCAGGATTCCACCTTATTCAGAAAAAAAGTGTTTACAATGCTCTTTAACTATTTCACCTTTGGCATGGCAGTTTATTTCTTCTTCAGACACAATTGGTATTGTGAACCTGGTGGTATCCTTTGAATAAAGGCTGATAGTTTCTATTGAAAGAAACTGTTTGGGGCTGCGTCGGTGGGGGTCACAAAATAATTTGGATATATCAACAACGTTGAAATGGTAGATTGGCCACCGTAACGATTACAAAAGCTGACGTTTCGAGCGTTAGCCCTTCGAGCGGTAGCCCACTTATTCGCTCCGACGAAGGGCTAACGCTCGAAACGTCAGCTTTTGTAATCGTTACGATATCCTTTGAAGTTAGCCATACACATACACATGCAGAAACCTCATAGCTTCATCTTTAAAGTGTAAGGGGCAGTTCACTTTTCATAAGTTGGGAATTTGGGAGGAGCAGCAGGCTGTTGGGATTTTTGAAGCCCACTGCAACTAAATATTTGTTCTTGCTTTGGTGAACCCCCCCCCCCCCCCTCTCCCCAAACTGCACTTAAAAACAAACTTTCAATATATGGCAACTCATTCTAGTGAGGATCACAAGGTAGATTTGAATATTTCAGATCTTCTGGCCATAGATCTTTCAGAACTTGTCATTACAGGGTATTTTTTCATTGAAACAAAATGTTTCATAAAGCTTGTCTTCCCCCCCACTTTGTTTGGGATGCTCTCTTCCCCTCTCCCATTCCCCTCCAAATCTACCCAACCTCCTTATTAAAATCAACAGTCATCAAAAGGAATGAGGGTTTGTGACTTAATTTGAGAAATGTGATGCTTGTAATTTTTGTTTGCTGTAGAAAATGACGATTACTTTATCACGGTCACAGAAAAAGGTCATTTTTTATCATTATTTGTCTTAACATCTTTTCTTCCTCACAGTTTATACTCTCTTTGCTCTGGGCGAGTATTTCACGGTCATATCCAATATAGCCTTTCACTGGTATTGTATAAAGCATTTTAATGGCGCTGTCTTGATGTTGACCTTTGTGGAAGACATGAAAATAAACTGAACAAAATAAATAAATAATCCAGTAAAGGAATTAGATATTTGTTTATTTTTATCCTCACAAGTAGTACAAGATATTGAATAAATTTAGACAATGCAATGACAAGCCATATAACAGTCCACAGTAGAATTTATTTTTAGTAGCTGTTGAGAAAAGATGATTCAAGTTTTGTCTTGAAGGATACGAGAGACGACGAGCCAGTGATCTCAGACACACGCACGGACGGAACCACAGATACATGATCACATGATCAAAACTACGCTTTCTTGCCTTGATGGGCTACAGAATTGGTTCCGAAGAATGGGGCGTCACTGTACTTTGCGAAACGAAACCAAACGAAACGAAACCAACAAAACGAAACCAAACAAAACGAAACCAACAAAACGAAACCAAACGAAACGAAACCAAACGAAACGAAACCAACAAAGCGAAGCCAAACAAAACGAAGCCAAACAAAACGAAACCAACAAAACGAAACCAAACGAAACGAAACCAACAAAACGAAACCAACAAAACGAAACCAAACAAAACGAAACCAAACAAAACGAAACCAACAAAACCAAACCAAACAAAACCAAACCAAACAAAACGAAACCAACAAAACGAAACGAAACCAAATAAACGCAAACATTTTATCCAGAGAGTTCGAATTTACAGAAGAGCTCGTTTCTCCTGATCACGTCTTCAGTAAGAAAGGGTTTGTTACTGTTGGCACTAAACTTAAGATGCGTTTCGTTACTGTTACAAATGAATTATGCATATTTCGCGTGTTGACGCCACGTTATGTATAACCGCACCATTGCTAACAAAGTAACATCCAGTTTGTTATTATTGGTACTCAGAGCCGTTCGGTTACATTACTGTAATTTTTTTTAGTATTTGAATGCTGTTTAAGGTTATAATTCAAACTGAGATTGACTGTCCACAAATAACTGGAGAACTGGCAACCAAAACAGGTTGTTCCAAACATTTACCTGCTTTACGCAGAACAGTTATTTACGTTTTGCTATTACTGTTAACAAGATAGAAGGTATATTCCCGGTACCCCGATACCATTTGTTTAAGCCACGATACGTGTAACCGCGGAACGCCTATGTAATGTATTCACCAAAGAAGTAACAAAAACATTACCGGCAAACGGTAAAAATTCAAACATTTTCTGTCAAGATGCAGCCGTTTTTACACTTTTTAGGAGATATTTTTCCTACAGGCTTAATCTATATTGAAATCAGTTTCTTCCGTTTGGCGTAAACGTCAGGCTTGAGGTTGCAATTGTTGATGCTATGATCCGTTTTGTTACTGTTTGTCTTAAGTATTAATAAAAGACTGATTACAAAGATTATAATTTTTTGGAGTAGGTTGCAGTCGCAAACTTTCACAATTCATTCACAAAAAAGGTCAGATCCACATACACTTCTTAACCCTCCCGCGATTCGCTAAATGGATACTGATATAGGAGCAATAAGTAAACAGGAATTTGAAACAATGATTCCGCCAAAACCTACATTATGTAGAAGCTTTCGGAAGCTAGCGAATATGGCGAATTATTTTCCTCCCTAGAGAGGTACAGGCTTCCCAGCACTTGAATAAGAAATCGATAACAAGGTAACAGCATAGGTTATGTTTCAGTTTCTTTCGGCTAGTTTCGGTTTGGTTTCGTTTGATATCGTTTGGTTTCGTTTCGCAAAGTACAGTGGCGCAGCGATTTCAGGATTCGAGCTTCCTTTCAAAATAAACGTGTCTCCCGCTCCGCCTGTTGTCGGTTTGTTTGGTTTCGTTTTGTTGGTTTCGTTTTATTGGTTTCGTTTTGTTTGGTTACGTTTTGTTTGGTTTGGTTTGGTTTCGTTTTGTTGGTTTCGTTTTGTTTGGTTTCGTTTTGTTGGTTTCGTTTTGTTTGGTTTGGTTTTGTTTGGTTTTGTTTGGTTTGGTTTTGTTGGTTTCGTTTGGTTTCGTTTTGTTGGTTTCGTTTTGTTTGGTTTGGTTTTGTTTGGTTTGGTTTTGTTTGGTTTGGTTTTGTTGGTTTGGTTTTGTTTGGTTTCGTTTTGTTGGTTTCGTTTTGTTTGGTTTCGTTTTGTTGGTTTCGTTTTGTTTGGTTTCGTTTCGCAAAGTACAGTAAGCCGCGTCACTGCGAGTGGTGTACGGTCTTCGTCCAAGAGTCTTTTCGTCCAAACGTCTATTCGTCCAAGTCTTTTCGTCCAAAAGTATTTTCACCTAAGTCTATTCGTGTACTTGTTAAGTCTTCTCGAAGCAAATAAATGACTTTTAGAGGGCTAGATAAGGCTGTAGAAAGAACTTGTTGCGAGCCGCCGCCATTTTGATTCCGACACAGAGAATGAATGAAGTTGTTGATCCGGGGAGAAAAAGGGGCTTATTAATCCACTGGATGACGCAAACCGTATAAATGATTTCTGTTTTTATTCGATTTATAAAGGAAAACGCTGTATAGTATTAGATGGGGCAAACTACAACATAAGCGAACTACAGTCATTAATCGCATATCATCGACCACTTACTTCTGTGACGATATCCAGCAGATTATTCCTAATCACTCGTAAACACGGGGTGGCAGTTCAATTGGGCATCCGGATGGCAAAATCATATGAAACACCGGTCAGCGAGAGAACAATTTAGCACGGAACTATTCCTTCTAAATGAACTTTGAACACGTTGCGCGATCTTACGAAGTTACTAATCCCAAGTGTATCATGAACTTAATAGAAAAGGGAAATTAATTGTCAATCAATTATGACTCATATCTAATTAGATACTTTTCTCAACGAAACAGTTGTAACGCAGTGTATTTTATTAAAATTAATTGTGGCAAAACTAAAGACTTGCTTGCCGTTTAATTATTTCACGCGAAAGAAATGGGAATATTAGGCTTGTTGTTAAGCGTCTACTGAGCGTAAAAGGCAACGAAGTGTAAAATCACTACGTGTCCGACATACCCAACAACCAGAGCTTAATAGTTCATTACTTGTTTGGAAGTGTTTTTTTTTCTGCCAGAAAGCCTCAGAATCGCTCGTTTGGCGAGCCGAATTAACCGCCGAACTTTGAAACTCCCAAGCGAGCGATTTTGAGGCTTTCTGGCAGAAAAAATCACTTCCAAACGAGTAATGAACTATTAACAATTATTCCACCAGCGCGCGTTGGATATGAGATGATAGATAGCCAACGAGGTGCGTAGCGCCGAGTTGGCTATAATCATCTCATATCCAACAAGCGCGATTGGAATAATTGTTTTATTAAAAACGTTGAATTAAATTATTAAATTTGTAGCTCCCTTTTAATTTTAAGCTGACACGTACGCTTACCATATTTGTAGATTATGGTATATTGGCTGATATACCATAATGGCTAAGCCAATAGAAAGTCTTGAATTGCATTATCCAATGATCTAGTTTTTAATAATATGCTTTATTCGGAGCTGATGTTTTTTGAAGACTGACTACGAGCGAAAGATTCTAGAGGCAATATATTTGAACTACATTTATAACGACCATGTAAATGCCATAGGACCCATTACATAGAAACCCGAAACCACGGATATTTAAGATGGTAAGCCTGTGGTCCAACTGGATAAAGAAATAAAACTGACGAATCCAAAAATAAACCCAAATGAGCATCTTCTCTGTGTATTTATCGTACTCGTGTGTCTTTCTTTCCGTTTACTAGGCCATTCTGAGGGAGGGCGTAGATTACTAAAGAAACTGTGGTGCTGGTTTGTGGTGCTTAGGTTTTCCACCACTTCCACGAGAAACAGTAGAGGTCGTGGCGGCCATGTTTATTTCGAGCGTTAACCCTTCGTTAGAGCGAATGAGGGTATTTAAGATGGTAAGCCTGTGGTCCAACTGGATAAAGAAATAAAACTGACGAAACCAAAAATAAACCCAAATGAGCATCTCTGTGTATTTATCGTACTCGTGTGGACGGTCATGTTAATTTGGAAAAACTTACTGGCCGGATTCGAGAAGTAAATTGGTGACTAAAGCTATCGGAACCAAAATGGCGGCGGCTCGCAACAAGTTCTTTCTATAGCCTTATCTAGCCTTCTAAAAGTTATTTACTTGCTTCCAGAAAAGACTTAACAAGTAAACGAACAGACTTAGGTGAAAATACTTTTAGACGAAAAGACCATAATTCCTGCGAGTTACGCGATAAGGTTTTAAAATGTTCCTGATGACAGAATTATACTAATTAATTTTGAAACCAATCTTTTAATCATAGGTAAAAAACATCAGAGAGATTTTGTCGTCATGAAATTTTATAACTTATTACAAGGAGAACGACCCCGATAAATGCAGAATGAGATAAAAAATAAATCAATAAATGTCAAGGGGCTAATGCAATCATTCGATCAGTGTTTCACAATCGTAATCTAACAAAGACTATGCTTTCATAGTAACGAGTAACTCCTTTTTCAAACACCATGCCAATGAAGGTATTGTTTGCCTGCGTTCCAGGGATAGTAGTAAGGCATGAGTACCCACTTGGACCCTTCCACACTCCGAGGGACCCCACCCATGATTCACCATTGTCTTCACTCCAGCGGACGGTCATGTTAATTCGGAAAAACTTACTGGCCGGATTCGAGAAGTAAACCGTGTTCCTGTAACGAAGTAAGCTGGCAGCAACCACCGGGTCTACCAACGTTTCGTCAAAGTAGATGTCGGAATGAGCAAATGATTCCCCACCATCGTAACTCTTGGACATGATGCGACAATGGCAGTGGAAATTATCTTGGTTTCGCGAAGTCATCAGCAAGCTGCCGTCGTAAAGCTCGATTAGCTATCGAGAAGGGAGAAAGCATAATCATTGTCAATCACCTCAAAAACTCGCCTAGGAGCCCGAAAGGCCAAAAGGTGCGTGAAGATTGCTGTCATACCTGAGATTCATCCGGCTCAAATGATCTTTGTTGGGGAATATACCCGGCAACCCTCCAGCTTGCTCCATGATCTGAGATAGGGATGAATAATAAGAACATCGCCGGATTGTTTATCTCGCCGGATGCAATTAGTACTTGAAGAATGGAGGAGAAAGCAACTAAATTGACGTTCTGGTTTGAAACTTAGATGATTCAACCAGTTTGTCAGTTATTATGTCAATCCACTATAGCTCTTATCTCAATTATCTCTGTCTTTGATTTAGTGATTCCTCCATTTCAAAAATATATTAGTTTAATTCAGTGTGGTTAGTTAAACGAGCTTTTTTAACAAACTAACCATGCACCATGCACTTTTCGATTTAGCGTCGTACAAATTACCTAACGGCACTGGCAGCCAATTGGAAAAAAGGAAAATGTTAGAAAGATATTTCCAAGTCGGGAATGGTTTTGGTGTTGCATCTGATTGGATGAGAGAGTGACCTGAGTTTTCTTCAACAACCACAGTACATACATGGTAGTTCAGTAAAACCTCTGCAATCGGGATTATTTTCGACCCTTAAAATTAAAATCTTCGTGCTTACCGTCACTAACAATACAGAAGACACCATCACGACCGGGGTGAGAATGACCACACGTGATGAGCCTTCCCTTGTGAGGATCTTTCTTTTTCTAAATGAGAACTGAAGTGTTAAACAATGATGTGACGAGCTCATTACTGAGTTGAGAGTCACACGTGATACGGTTGTAACTGCGCAGAATTCAAAGCATAAAGTTATTGTAAAAAAACGGTATCTTATGAGTCCAGGAACACAACCTGCGTTAATGGTTTGCATCGTTCAACACTGGTTGCGATCAATTCTGAGAAGGTATCAAAGAGGGGTGCCGCGCATACCAACTAATGTCAGCCCGCGGTGCGTGAAATTGTGGATGCTTCAAGGATGAAAGGCGATCATTAAAAAAATATACGGAAATGTTTTACAATGTCCATAAAATTTAGTTTTTGACCCAAGTTAAATCCCTGGTCGTTTGAATTTTACCGAAATTTGAAAAGCAGGTGCAGGTGCTAAGAAAGCGGGAAAACCCATCGCTAAATCAACATTCAAACCACGTTTAGTCATATTCAAACTCTGCTAAATGTACTCCGATTCCGAGTCTACTCTGAGTTAGATCCGGGTCCACGTAAACCTAAATCATGATCCAATCCATGTCTACCCATCCGAGTAGAATACGAGGCCAAGTCAAAACCAAGTCCGCGTCAAATCTATTTCCGAATCAAATCCGACTGCAAGTCAAATCCGGGTACATGTCAAATCTATGTCGGAATTTAATTTGAGTCTAAGTCAAACACGATTCGTTACGCAGCATTATGCATTCTTTAAGCCACACCCATCCCCCCGACAGGTTCACTACTTTGGAGATGAATGCAGGTCACGTGACTCGAATTTGGATTTGACTCGGCCAGCCAAAATTGCAGAGAAGCAGGTTTATACCTGAATACCAAAACCCGGTCCTGGTAGAAAGATGGATGGTCCAATCTGGCCTGACAGGTTAAATGGCTTTGTCCAAGTCAGTCCAAAATTGTCACTGCTTATCAGAAACGTAGTGTGAAAGACACATTTGTGCGCACAATGGGAGTATACAACAAAAATTATATTTTTCTCTTCGTCTACAAATACGGTGCCAAGATTGAGGCCATCAGGGTCTTCACCATCATTCTCAATGAAGGTTGTGTTACTCCATGTCGAACCTTGATCAGTTGAACGGCGCATTGCCAGGAATTTTGGTCCCACGTCTGCAGAGTTGTGCTTCCTTCCCTCAGATAACGCGATGAGGGATCCATCGGGCAGAGATTTTATAATGGGGATGCGATACGTGTTCACCCCAAGATCACCTAAAATGAAAAAGAAAAGGGGATCATGCAAGCACGGAAAAGTCCATGGCATCTGTAGAAAATAACCATAAATGTAAGATTTGCTATTGGAAAAGAGAGAATAAAATCCACAACAAAAGTCACCGAGGTTTATCTGAGCTACCTTAACGCTAAAATGATAGATATGAATAATCCGTTTATACATAACTATTACAAAATATACGCCTTTAAAAACGGCATTCCCAACGAACTATGAAAATGACCTCTGAACGTGCCCAGCATGCGCTTGGGAGCAAGCGTCATTGCGATATGAGACGACGTACGCGATTGAGGAGTTGCGCAAAGAAAAATTCCATCCTATGCTTGTTCGAAGTGTGGATAACGCTCGCTCTACACAAACAGGGCACGAAATTGCGCCTAATACAGTCGCCAATTAATGCGACTAAAATTATCGTGCTGGCGACCAAGATTCAAAAGTTATTCGCCAAGCTGGCGACTAGAACTCTTTGGGTTTTGTATACCTTACCTTGATGTATTTTGCGGGCTCACAACATTCCGTACTAGGAAAACCCTTCCATTTGACATTATTGTATAATGCATTTTTTTCAACTATCTTTTTTTTTCAATGATTCCTAACTTTCTGGCCTTGGCGACCACTTTGGAAAATTTAGGAGCCAGATGGCTCCTTGCCAAAAAAGTTAATTTCGTGCCCTGACAAACCTCTAAACCTCTATCCGTGAATAACGCAGTACTTTTCTTTTTAACATACATCCGCCGGATAGCGACTAGATCGCGAACCAGGCCCTCGCAGATCTCTCGCACCGCCTGCTATGCTGTGACCCAAAAGATAGGTGGGCGTGATCGCATGACTGTCATGACTCAGTACTAACCCTAATGAGTCTCATCGTATCACGCAACATTTTTGTGGTCTTAAGGTAATTTACCTGTAAGAGACTCCACCAAGTGGTATATAGAGATGTAAATGAGATCGAATCAAAATACCGAGCAAAATTTGCTTTTACGAACCAGAATTGTGGGACATTGACTCCTTGTGAGTCCAACTGAGAGATCATAAACCTTTTTTTTCGAGAAAAACACATTGAAAAATATGGAAAAGAAAGATTAGAATGAGAGAAATGGGTTTGTTTGGGTTAGCAGGGTTAAAGCTTAAAAAACTTCGAAATTGAAATGGAAATATTTGTTTCAAGACGGACGACCTGTCACGAGGGTTACAAAGTACAGTCAGGGTTGTCCGAGCAAAGTTGTATCAAATCAAGTTTTTACCTTGCATCCACAGAGTCATTTGAAAGTCAATTGAAGGCTCAGAACTGCAACGAGGAATCCCCGCTAATAGGAGATTGAGAGAGCAGAACAAGAGTGAGGGGAAATTATTACCTGCCATAATCCGACTTCCGGTCAAGCTAAGCCTCGCTTCAGTTGTTACAAAAATACTGCATGGGGTGAGGAGATTGTTTTTTGTCTCTTGATTGTTTTTTTGCCTCTTGATTGTTTTTTGCCTCTTGATTGTTTTTTGCCTCTTGATTTGTTTTGGGAAACCAATCTAAAAATTGGAAACTAACTACTCCGTCTAGAACAAGGGAAAAAAGGATGACACGCATCAAATTAATTTAGGTTGCTTCCAGCAGCTTAATAGACCGACCAAGACAAATACCCGACAGTACCCCTCAGGAAAAACCTTCGCCACTGACCCAATCACTGCTGACCAAGATCCAACAGTTCTATTTATAGCAAAACACATGAAAATTTTAGGTAGATTTACCTGGTATATATGTAGTTTGTGATGTCAATTACAATTCTTCCTGATGATTTATAGTCCATATCTGTGATCGATCGTGTAGTTTAGTATGCTTTAAATCCACAAATGGACGAGATGGGTGCTAATTTTTCTTTGGAACAACAGTGGACATGCAATAAGTGCACCTTGATAAACCGAGGTAGAAATTCCACCTGCTTAGCTTGTGACCATCGTAAACAATCCACTGCGACATGGATTTGTCAATTTTGTGGCTCTCGTAATCCACACACTGTAGTTCTTTGTAACAGCTGTGGATCGGATCGGGAGGTTGCTCGAAATGCTGATAGCAGTGGTAAACAATGGACGTGCCCTCGATGTACTTTAACTAATCCGTGGAATAGATCTATCTGTTCTGCTTGTCGGTTGGAACCTCCTATCGCAGTCGCCAATTCTGTGAAAGCTTCCGTAAGTGAAAGAACTTTTTCCCGCCCAAAAATTTATCCCGATCTGTCGCTTGAACTACATCCAAATATTGCTCAGCAAAGTTCAGAGGGTCTGAAATGTCCTAAATGCCAAAGTTTGTTATATGACAATGTCGGAGTTCACTGTACAGTTTGCCATTCACCTTGCCCGGAAGAAGGTTTTAAACCTCGACCATTTCCGAAATCTTCCATTCCTTCTGTATCTAAAAGCCCTCTTGGAGACCGTTGGAGTTGTTCTCAATGTACATTTGACAACAAAGGTACGAATTCATTTTGTGAACTTTGTGGAAGTGACCGTGGAGTTGAAGCTAAACCGAGCACTTCGGATAAAGATACTGGCTCAACAGGTACTATTGGCGAAACAACTGTTCTGTTCCCGTTGCTTCTTAGTAAGAAGATCTAATGCCATTCGATAAATGTCCTGAAACACTTGTCTCAAAAGGACGAAATAATGCCAGCCAATCAATCAATCGATCAATTAATGCCCACTTAGTGCTTAGAATGATCATCTCTGAATTGAAAAATTCAGGGCCACCGTGGCTAAAAGTTTTCAATTTAGAATCTTACATTTCAGTTTTGAAATATTTCAAGAAAACTGTTTCAATGTCAAACAGGATAGGATCTAAAATTAAAATAAATTTCAGTAAATGGATTTCAGACAAAGACCACATGTTATCTTATAACAAACATTGACCATCAATATTGATCTAGTTCCAGGACGCCCTAAATCTACAGAAAGAATAAGGTGTAAAACATGTCAAAAAAAAGTTAAGTGGAATTGGCAAGGGAGAACCCACCAACCAAGAGTATTCCAGTGGTCTTACCAGTTTTGCTTGTAGAAAAAAAAATTTCATTTCTCAAACATTGCTAGTGTTCTAAAAAACAAATGTAAAGCCATGCATGGTGTCCCTGTTGGGATGAGCTTCAGAAGTAACTGGCATCAGAGGCTCAAAGGAATCAGATTTAACCCTTAAACTATCATTGCAGTTTATGTGTAACTTTTCCCTGTTTGATGTAATCAACTAAGTGATTTTTGGGTGGTTGTTGTTATCACAACAACTCTTGATCGGTAATTGTGTGGTTCAAATGACATTGTCTTCAGTTCATTTTATTTCTTTATCTTTTTTTCCATTTTAACTTTGTTGTAAGCGATGCAAATGGTAAACTTATATGCAGAAATTCTTTTTGAAGGTCCTGGTGAGGTGGATTCTGGTTGGTCCTGCACAGCTTGCACTCTATATAACCCAATTAGCACTGCTGTGTGCAGTGCTTGTGGTGCCAAGAAAGATCTTGATGATCAAGGGTTTCAGACATCACCCTCAGCAAGTCCAAGGAGAGCAATGCAACGCCAACAGAGTATCAATTCTGAGTCCAGGAGAATTCGAGATGAGAAACAAGCTAAAGAACAATGGATCAATGTTGTACAATATTGTAAAAGTGTATGTGTGACTGACTAACTGACTGTAGGGGTGTCTAAGTAGGAGGAGGTCCTAAACAGCACATTTGAAACCCCTCTTTATCAAAATCTAACAGATAATTATACATTATCATTCAATATCAATAGGATTCTGCACATTCCAATAGAAGCAGTTATTCTCTTTTTTTCCTTGTTTATAAACTAAGAACTAACTGTGTGTCCAAAATTTTATTTAATTGTCATTCTTTTATATTTACTTTTCAGGCCAAAATTGAATTTGTTGATGACTCCTTCCCACCCACTGACAAGTCTCTGTACTTTGAACCACGCCATTCTGATCACCCTCGTGTGACAGATTGGCGACGTCCTGTAAAAATCAAGGCATTTAGAGGGGAGCATGGCACTACATCAATTCCTTTGGCCGTATTCCGTAATCCTAGGCCTGATGACATCATGCAAGGAGTTCTGGGT
This sequence comes from Stylophora pistillata, assembly GCF_964205215.1. Classification (NCBI taxonomy): domain Eukaryota; kingdom Metazoa; phylum Cnidaria; class Anthozoa; order Scleractinia; family Pocilloporidae; genus Stylophora; species Stylophora pistillata. The sequence goes on along the minus strand of NC_142527.1, from coordinate 17,686,920 downwards.
GACTGCTGGTAAGTTTATTATTTACATGCAACCCTTCGAATCCAGTAGGAGATAATTTTGTGAGTTATCCCTGTAATAATTTCTTTATCTATACAAAAATAAAGAATTATAAAAAAACACTGATATGTACAACATTATTAGGTTATTTTTTCTGATTTTTGTACTATATTTTGGCTGACCAAACTTCATTTATAGACTTCCTTATATACAATCAATTTGATAATTTATTTTCATTGTGGTGGGGAAGTCCTTTTTCCAATTGATTACAAATACATAGAAGCTTACTGGCTTTATTAGGTGGAATTAAAGGGAAATGAAATACTAACAAGAATAAAAAAATGATATTCACTTTAAAAATGGTGATAAAGATTGATCAACTACTGTATGCATGTTACCTTATGTTGAAAATCTTAGAGTAGTGGTCCACAGATCTGGTTTCAATTGAATAGCAAAACTGATCAAAATCTACCCTAAACTCTAGGATTTAGTCCAGTTTAAATACTTGTTTCAATGAGAATTAATTGCAGAGAAGTTAGGGAAAGAGAGGAAGCTTTTTGCAACTGTAGGAAGCTTGGAGTTGGTGTGAGGATTATCTTTGTGGTTCATTATGTGGGAGCATGACAGACCATGTTAATGTCTGCAATAGAGTGGCAAAGGGCAGGAATTTAAGACAACCAAAACAAAGAAAGTATAAACAAGCATGCACCATCACAGTTACCTTTCTTTCCCAGAACTTGAAAATTAACATTAAGTCAATCTTGCTTCTTATTCAAGCAAAATCTTTTTGTTATATATTAAATCATTTTTTGACTAAGCTTGTTCAGTCAAGATAGTTGGATATAAGCCTTGTTCTTTTTAGGGTTTTTTTTCTAGACTTTGAGTTCATCTTGGTCCATGAAAATGCAAGAAAAAAGACCTGAGCCATCCAGCCATTTTGACCTACAGTGTAGTGCATGGTCAAAAACATGTGTACATTGTTTATAACAATTTTATTTGAACAGTTTTCCATAGAGACATCTTATTATTAAATGTATTATTTATTATTATATTATTATTATTATTATTTATCATTGATGACAGTTTTATTATTTGTGCCATTGCCAATTTTGCAGGTTTTTAAGTGCGATGGCTGTCTTAGGTGAAAGACCAGAACTTTTGGAAAAGATTGTGATAACAAGAGAGGTACACAGTAAACAGTCTTTTTGTATTACTGATTCACACCATACAATGTACATGAAGAATTTTGCTCACATTTCAAGCATGCCATGGAACATGGTACAAGAAAATTCTTTATTAAGTCCTTGTTGCTGATTTACAATTTTCCATCACTGGCAAGAGGCAACACTTAGGGACCAGTTTTACAAGTAGCCTGTAAAGAATGAAAGCAATAATCTCACAGGGTAAACTTTTAGATCCGCCCAAACTTAAAAAAAAATCCCAGCCAGATTGTACATTTGAGTGACTCACTTCCCCTTGTAAAGCACAACTGTGTTCTTGTGTCATCTCATTTTGTCTAGATCAATAATGAAGGAGCTTACCAAGTTCGCCTTTGCAAAGATGGAAAATGGACGATAATCTTGGTTGATGACTTACTACCTTGCAATCGCTATGGACAACCAGTTTATTCACAGGTAAAATCCAAAGCAAGGCATGCAGAGTTACTTTTATGGTTTGCATTTGTGAACTTAAACTCAAGAAGTCTGGGTTATAGCCCTATTCAGGGTTGTGTTATAATGTTAAGGCAAGGTACTTCACCATTGCAGTACCTCCATGGGCACCAGTGACCTGCATAGGGACTGAATATGAAATGCATGAGGGTAACCTGTGATGGATAATTGAACCAGGAATAAGCTACATATAAAATTATGGCTGATGAAGATATTTCAGTGTCATTAGCAGAGTTACAAACCTGTCTCAGTTAGGAGTCATTGTAGATATTAACTAAAAGCTTCTAGCTTGTTGTTCATGTGGGAATTTCAGTGATAGGTAACATAAAATTCAGTATCAAAGAGACTATTTTCCCATTTTGTAGGCCCGACGACAGCAATTATGGGTACCTTTGATTGAGAAGGCCATGGCCAAACTGCATGGTTGTTATCAGGCTCTTACTGCTGGACGCTGTATTGAAGGCCTACAAACTTTGACAGGAGCACCTTGTGAGAGTTTTATGCTGCATGGTAAGACTCATTCAGTTGTGACTAGTAAGATTAACCTTCCTTGCACTATCATTGCATTTTCAATGGGGCAGGCAATGGGCGTAAAGAAAATTAACAGTTACAGTTCTAATTCTCTCCTTTTTGTTTGGCCATCAGCTCACCACATAACCTGCAAATAATTGCCTCCACTGAGTTTAAGCTTTTGTGACAATCGACTGTACACTGAAACTTGCATTTTTATTAGGACGTCTGCAAATACGTGACAATAGAAGTTTTGTAGGCGTTTCAATGTTTGCTCATATGACAGAATGTAGTATTATTACGGTAACTAGGTGTGGTGAATTTCAGGTTTGTTGGAGCAATTTTGAATTTAGTGTCAAAAGTGATCCTGGTTTTTATTGGTTTAGTTTTATTTCGCTCTGTGATTAGTCCAGAAAATTCACGCCACCCTCTCAACCAATAATTAAGATGCAAAGCCAAAACCAATCACGACTCAATCGCGCGCGTTTTCCCGCGCTTTGGGCAGTTTGCTTGTTTTTACTTTGAGTTTCGACCGGCTCGTAAAAGTATTTTCCTTTACTCTAGGCCCAGTTGTATAAGGGCGAATAGCGCTATCCAACAGATAAAACGCTATCGCGAATAAATGATAGCAAAACGTATAGCGTTCCACCGGACAGAGATTTAACCAGTGGATAGCGTTGTCCGACCCTCGAACAACTGGGGCTTGATTAGCCATTGTGAATTTTTTTTCAGTTTTGGTGTACATCATCGTCGTCGTCGTCATCGTCGTCTTTTATTTGTTTGAGCAGGTTGAGTTTATGGCAGTTTAATTTCCCACCCATCCCACCCCAGGGGAGGACATCCACCACACAGTAATCTCGTGCGTGGGAAATTAACGTCTCCTACCCCTAACCCTGCAGGAGACGGGGCCTACGGTTTATTTGTTCTTATCCCAGAAGACTAGAATCTCTATCCATTTCTTGATATTATAGAGGGCTTGAACCCTCGACCTCCCGAACAACTCAATCCGGCGCTCTAACCAATTGAGCGAAAAGGGCTTAATAATATATTACTGGGCATTGCTGTCTTTTAATACAGAGCCTCCACACCCTACAAGTGATATAGAAGTTATCGATAAAGACATGATTTGGGCACAGCTTCTGAGCTGCAGGACTGCAGGGTATGTATGTGTGTGAAGGTTTTGTGCTTTGTCTGGACACAGCTACCTCTATGACAATTATTCACCCATACATCTTCGTTCATTTTCAAATTTATGTACCTTTTGTCGAATGACCAATATAGTAAGAACAGCCAAAATGTTCCCTCATCATTACACTTTTGAATTTAAAGGTTTTTAATGGGTGCTTCCTGTGGTGGAGACACGAAGCCAGAGGAAGAAGATCTTTTTGCAGCGGTTGGTTTGCAGACTCACCATGCGTACTCAGTGCTTGATGTTAAGGATGTCCATGGCATAAGGTAACCAGCTTTGGATCGAAATAGCGTAGTTGATGTGCTATTTTTTTTTTTTTTTCGGATGCATGTGATAGTTAACCTTTCTTAGCGGCAGAGTACTTGGCGTAAAATGTGGAGAACAAATTTATTAAAAGCTTTGAACAATGACTGATTTTTCAAGCTCATTACTCTAGTTATTCACGCCGTGCAACGAGCTTAATTGTTAAAAGAAAAGATGATGTTTTTTTTAACGAGTCACCAGTGTTAGACAAAGAAAGTGTGAGTCAATTACAAGGATCCAAACCTCGGCATTTATCGGTCAGGAGCTTTAACACTCAGTTACAGGCAATTCGTTTGTTCGTGAGGTACAGCTTAGCCACAAACCTTGTTCATCTGTGACATGTGTCCTGCATTCTACAGTACCAGGATCTGCAAAGTTCCGTGTGTGTCGATAAATATGGGAGATCGCAAGTATTTCGTTAAATAGGAATGTCTGAGGTTCGAATCTTCGTTTTGTATTTTTCTTTTTGTTTGTTTGTTTGTTTTGTTTTGTTTTGTTTTTTTTTACGCTCGCCAGGCACCAAGCGTGCTATTACAGGGAAGACTAGAAGTAATTTTATCATCGAAAAGGGGTGTGAAGGAGAGGTGAAAAAACAAACTGTACTCCTCACAGGCGTACATACTTCATTGTAACCTTTCCAATTGGGCTCTTCAGGAACAATTGAAACAATACAATTAAGTAAAAAGATAAAATTAAATTAGATAAGAACATTCTATTGCGCCAAAATTTCCTCGCGTCACCTTTTTATCTCTTGCCAATCAAGTCTTCTCCCCAGTGCAAAACAAATCTCGGTTACATTGTACTCTTTACATTAACTGGTACGTAAGGTTGAAACTGTGACTAACGGTGTAATTGCAGACTCGTTCGTCTTCGAAACCCGTGGGGTCGCTTCTCGTGGACTGGTGACTGGTCTGATGGGTCCCCACTGTGGAACCCTGAATTAAGATATGAACTGATGGCCCTTGGATCTGAGGAAGGAGTCTTTTGGATGTCCCTCGAAGACTTCATGAAGTAAGTGACTTTTTTCAATCTTTTGGACATGGAACGCTCCTCTACGCTAGATAAGAAGATACATATAACATTAGTTTTCATTGAAGTTTCCATGAAGAATTTGAATAGATACCTGGAAATTTTCTAAGAAAATTGACGAATTAAGATGTGGGACGAATTGCAGAGGGTTACCTGACTAACGTCCCATATTCACATAAAGAAGACGGTATACTCCTAGTCTCCTCGTGTCACAGAAATCGGGAGTAAACTGTGGCAGTTTTTTTGTTACTTTGCAAAACATCCACTGGATTATGATTAACCAGAAGGCAGATTGTAAAGCATACTGCTAGGACTGGCTTTCAGTGTTAAGACTACATATGGGTATAATGCGTAACGCTATCTGAGATAGAGTTACGGGTTATACGCATATACAAGCTTTGACATCACTTGAAAACCAGGAATGTTTAATTGCCGACAAGAATAATGAGTAGTTGAAACAGTTCTGTTATCATTTCCAAACTAAATGCTTTTTTTGGTTTATATCCAGGTACTTTGATAGTGTAGACGTGTGTAAGATCAGAGAGGGCTGGGCAGAGGCTCATGTCAATGGATGCTTCCCGCAATTTGCTGGTCCCCCTGCCAAGGTTGCCTTGGTGAATGTGTTTAACACAACAGAAGTCGAGTTTTGCTTGTTCCAAGAAGGAGTCAGGTGCATTTCCAATGTTTCGATATTTCTTTATACTTTACACATACAAATCAAGTAACGTTCTACGCGTCTTGAAAAACTTAGCTAGAATTTTTCAAGATATTTCGTCTTTTTTTTTTTTTCTTAATTTTCTTTCTTTCCCAATTTTTTCTCTTTTCGTCTTTTTCTTCATGGTTCACAGTCCCTTTTTATTTTCGTTTATCTTGCGATACTAAAATTCAGAAGTTTTGTTCAAGTTGAAAAACAATGTGTAAGTCACAGAAAACGTCCCAAAATAGCTTCAAGTTGGATCCTAATAATATGCGTGTGTGTTTTTGTATATTAAAATTTTATGCTCCCCTCAAGGCATACACTAATTTCTTATTCAAAGTTTTGCTCTCTGCTGGAGACAAATGATCACTGGGCTCGACTTTATTTAATCTCTTGGGTACATAGGTGTGGAAATTGTGCTTTAGCGGTGCATTAATGAATGGGACTGAGAAGAATAGATAGCCACTGTTCTAGTCATTAGCTACATTAAGTCTGAGATCGAGCTCCCGTGTAGGGTAATTGGCGTAAAAAAGGGGGCGCGCACAAGATTTGGATCCTAAGTCGACGATTAAACGACCAGAGGTGCGAACCATTTTTTCGATCTTTTGCTCTCGCTGCTAAGTTTGTTCTATATTCCAAATTAAACCCTTGTCCTGTTGGATCACTTTCAGGGGGAAAGCGGAGGGTGTTAAAGCACTCCTTGATCTGTCAATCATCGTGTGTCGCACATCCTCCGGTACGGCAAATCCCAGGCCCCTTTCACTTGTCTGCCACAGTAAGAGGCAAGTGAAGTCCAATGTATCGTGCAGCGGTATTCTGGAAGAAGGAACCTATATGATAAGTATGTGTATATGAGCATAACATATGTGAAAAAACGAATAGTGCCAATAACTGCTTCATCAAATAGCGGTCTTCAATTATATTTTTGTCTGCCATGGTATCGTCTTTTTTATTCTTCAGGTGTTTTGTGGTTACTTTTGAAAGAAAGTAACATTGAGTACCGGTATATTTTTTTTTTGCTTGCTTGCTTGCTTCGAGTATTTGCTCCACGCGATTGGCTTGTTTATAACGTAAAATAGAAACGATTTATATAACAAATAAAAAGGTGACGAACTGATGCTCAAAATTTAAATGCAATATTTGTCGTAGCAGAAAAGAGTCTCAGACACAACGACGGGGATTGATTTGTAACTAATTTACTTTGTAAATTTTCTCTTTTAGTTTGTTCAGCTTTTAACCATTGGCAGTCATTAGAAGCAAAAAGTGATGAAGCAATGGGAGCATCATTCGTCAAAGGACTAGTGGGTGAAGAGCTTTATCCAAGTTATGTTCTCACTGTTCACAGTTCCCGCGCTGTCATGGTGGACCAGATTCCAATGACAGACTACTGTTTGGCTGATTCGCTGTTGCTATTGGCTACGACAAAAGGCAAAAGGCACGAGGTAGGGGGTGGTTTCATAGCACGCATTAAAAAAACCCATTCAAAGTAGATTCTTTTCTAACTTTAAGGGATAAATGCCTGTCAACGGGATTTCTTAAACCTCTAGAAGCTGCTGGGGGAAAGTTCTGTAGAGGAATTGATCTTATAGGTAAAATATAATCAAAAAAGGAATACCGCAACATAGGATTGAGTGTGATTTGTCTTCATGTTCAGGGGATCACGGACTCATGCCACGTAATTAATCCTCGCTCCTAACATGAGGCTCATAGATCAGCCGATATTAGCCGCCGTACTCAATCGGTATCTGGTAGACTAAACCTCTGTCGACCGTTCTTAATTCTTTAACAGAATGTATCTTATTAATTGAGTGCCCTTATTACCTGAGAGGATAACTTTGTCACTTTTTATTCCCAATTCAAATCTGATGAAATATGTTTGAATTTATTACGAGGGAAAATGCATAGAACGGCGTCACGTTATCGTTTTCAATCAATTCACCTTAACAACTGAACCATTTAAATTTGAAAGCGAAACTGTGCCTCGACACAAGATGTACGTCAGGTTATGAGTAATTCATGGTTGCAATGTTTTCGACCTCTCAGTAAACCCCCACAGAACCGGTGTTTTCGATTTTATCACGCTGAAGATCGTTTTCCCGAAAAATTCTTTCTCCGGTGGACTGAACTTTCGTTAAGTGTGGAAAGTGACCAAACTGAGGACGAAGGATGCAACTTCCATAAACTTTAATAACAGTGAGGAATGAGTGATATTCTTGGGTACAGTTACATAATTTTTTAACTAAAAAATGAAATTATTTCATACATACACTGTGGTGTTCTATCATTCGTGTCTCGGATTGAACGAACGATACATGTTTACAGTTGTTCGTTTCCAATCTTTGAAATGTGTCGGTCAGTAAGAGAAAATCATAGTATGTATTGAATAAAAACATCATACCATGGGTACTGCGCACGATTTTTATTCACTCGTTGCCATGCATCAAAAAACCCACTTGTCCGTTTTTTTTTTTTTTATGCATTGCAACTCTTGAATAAACATCGTTCGTGCGCCCTTTCCATGGAATAATCTCTATTTCTCTTGTAGGGAATTCCAGGAGTCACATGTTACTACATGGCGCAAGGGATTGCGGGATTGATTGTTGTAGCAGAAAACCGCCGACCAGATCACCACTTATTAGTAGACTGTAACTGCTCAGAGAGCTTTAATGTGGTGTCATCTAGAGGAGTGCTAATGACTACCGACTGTGTCCCGCCCCTCCACAAGTAAGTTAGAAATTGTTCCCTTGCCTTATCTCTAATGAAGGAGATGGGGTAGAAGATTAATGTGTAGGGCTTAGTTGTATAAAGAGCAAATAACACTATCCAACGGATAAATCGCTAACCAGTTGGTAAGTGATAGCAAAACGTATAGCGTTACCCATCGGATAGAGATTTATTCAGTGGATAGTATTAAACGACCTTCGCACAACCGGAGCCAAGACTCTGAATCGAGAGGCCTGGTTTTGAGTTCTGTCTGTAGTCTCTGCGTTTCGTTCTCGGGAGAGTCACTTTTCTTATACAGTGCCCCTCTACGCTTACTGGTGTTAAAGGGTACCAGCGAAATATCAGGGAAACTTAACAGTTGGTATGTGAGATGGAATAGCATCCTGTCCAGTAGTAGCAGCTATGCTCGTTATTGGCCATTGGACTTGTGAGACGTTATAACCACATACGTTATATTTTGTCGTCAGAAGCAAAATCGAAATGGGTCTCCTTTTTATTTTGCAGGCAAATTCTAATTCTTTTGACTCAACTGGAAGGAACAGACGGTTTTTCTGTGTCCCATAAACTTAGCTTTCGCATCATGTGTGATAATGGCTATGGAGCATATGGCGCTCATCACAATCCACAACTGATACCTGAACTGTATGGACTGCATAGCGCGCGACCTTTATGACGAAGGGTTTGTTTACGCGTTTTATGGACCTAACCCTAATGATAGTCCTACCTACAGTGAGTAATACGAACCAAACCGCAATTCTACCTGACCATGCAACGTGAGTTCACTGAGATGGTTTTAAGGCAAAGGCTGACCTGCGAGATCTTGCGGCTTCTAGGCTGATGACGTGATGGCATTTGAACAACAATGAAAAGGCGTCTCGATGGAGGTCTTAAAATCCATATCCAAAAACTAACGGCTAAACGCCACGATGAAGACAAAAATACACCGACCGCCGATTAGAACTCAAATGAATATTGCGTTAATTGCGGGAAATGGCGAGTGACCAAGTCTCGATTGGATGAAGTGTTTCATCTGATTGGTTCAAAACGTGGCTTGAGTTTTGCTGTACCAATCACAGGGCGAAGAGAAGGATACCAATCCAA